>NC_052517.1:18691043-18703543 GCF_014356525.2 Nilaparvata lugens | reverse complement strand
TAAGTGTATAAGCCAGTATATATTGTAATCTACATAAATAAAGTAATCAATCAATCAATCAATCAATCTCTTTCTTCTCTTTCTCCGCCTCTTCATCCTTATCCCCTTCTCGAGATTTTTCTTCTCTTCCTCCTTCTACATCCTCTTCTACTCCTCCTCCTCCTCCTCCTCCTCCTCCCCCTCCTCCACCACCTCCTCCTCCTCCTCCTCCTCCTCTCCTCCTCCTCCTCCTTCTCCTCCTCCTCCACCTCCTCTCCTCCTTCTCATCCTCTCTCATGAATTTATTAATCAAATAGCAATTAATTTCTTGACTTTCCTCAGGCTTTCGACAAACTACGCAAGGAACAACCTCATCTCCTCAAGAAACTGGTGGCCATAGACGGTGACATAACCCTGGACAGCCTGGGACTGAAACCCGAAAACCGTAAACTGCTAGTGGAAGAAGTCAGTGTGGTTTTCAACGGAGCTGCCTCCCTCAGATTAGAAGCTGGGCTCAAATCTGCCATTGAAAACAACACCGTAGGAACTAAGCGGGTTTTGGAGTTATGCAGGGAGATGAAACAGATCAAGGTACTGTAGGCCTATTACAGTGAGGTCCACGTTATAATGGCAGTGGAGAAAGATAGAAGAATAGTGATGCCGATTCTCTGCATTAATTAATTATATCTCTACACTGTCAAAAACATAATTGACATCGTTGTGGACCTAGAAAGGATAGTACAACCGGCTTTGTTGAATTATAGCAAAACCAAAGTTGATCAAATACTGTCATTATAACGTGGACCTCACTATAGGCCTTCTATAGTTAAGTACACGTTATAATGGCAGTGGATAAAGATAGAAGAATAGTGAAGCCGATTCTCTGCATTAATTAATTATATTTCTACACTGTCAAAAACATAATTGACATCGTTGTGGACCTAGAAAAGGATAGTACAACCGGCTTTGTTGAATGATAGCAAAACCAAAGTTGATCAAATACTGTCATTATAACGTGGACCTCACTATAGGCCTTCTATAGTTAAGTACACGTTATAATGGCAGTGGAGAAAGATAGCAGAACAACGTTGCCGATCCTCCTCTACCTCCACCTAAACCATCTCCATCTTCTCCTCCTCCTCCTCTGTAGATGCATTACAATATGATTATTATCTATAGTTATTATATTACAAATTGCTTTTTCATATCATATACAGTTCAATAATTATTTTCTTAGTCTATATTATGTAAATTCATCTATAATATTGCTGTATTGTAAGCTATTTTATATAAGTGTATAAGCCAGTATATATTGTAATCTACATAAATAAAGTACTCAATCAATCAATCAATCCTCTCTCATGAATTTATTAATCAAATAACAATTTATTTCTTGATTTTCTCCAATGCCTTCCATAGACCTGTCAATGAAGGAGATATAGTATTGTCAATGCCTTCTTTGGACGGAAGCTGATACGGGTTTATTGATGTAATATTAACTGTTCATTCATGAATATAATATTTGTTTGAGATTCTATTAATAATCATTAACAAGAATCAACAATCAATATTATGTCAGATATAGGGGGATGACTTGAATCACAGCTATCTACTATAGAAGGGGGTGGTAACAGAGAATCGGCAACTATGCTCTCCTATCATTTCCACTGAATCTCACTATAGTGGACTCCATGTAGGATTATTTTTTTCTAAAATAATACTATCTATTGAATTTGTTTCTTCTCTGTTAAATTTCTTTTTGTCATACTTACTCAATTGCAGCTGTTTTCCATGCATCAAATCATCCGGTAAACAGCTGTTTGCAGAACAAGAAAACATGTGATTTTCATTACAGCATACTATACTGTAAAGAGATCATATGTTCTCTTCACAGTCGAGTATGTTAGGACTCTACTGAGTCCTATATCATCAGAGTAATTAATATCATAGAGAAACAATAGTGTAAATAGATATCCCATGGTATAGGGAATTTATGTCGCAACTTTTACTGTTATCTCAAGCCGATTACTGTCGATTATTGTAAACTTTTACTGTTTTGTTGGGGTGAGAGTGTATGAACGGTACAATTTGAGAGACTACAAGCGTCACACAGCTGCATAGGAAAGAACTATGTGAACTATCGGCTTGGGATAACAGTAAAACTTGCGACATAAACGCCCTATATCATGGGATATCTACTTATGCTATCGTTTCTCTATGATACTATACTGTAAAGAGATCATATGTTCTCTTTACAGTCGAGTATGTTAGGACTCTACTGAGTCCTAATATCATCTGAGTAATTAATATACTAACTCAAATAATTAAAGAACTCATTTGAGGAGTTTCAAGTTATAATAACTCATCTGAAATCTTATAATTTAGGCCTTTATCATTTTATTTGAGCTCGAAGGGTCTGTCTGTTATGAACTAGGTGCTACGGGCTAGGTCATGTTTATAGAATGCAGTAGCTCGAGCAGCAGCAGGTAATTGGTTTCTGTTTCTCAGTAATATTATTCTTTCTTAGATAAGTATGACAAAAAATATTGTACGTAACTTGTATGGTAACGTATTTATCGCATTTGTATGATAATTCCGCCCTCAACTACTTTTCGGGCAGAAACAATCATACTTATGCGGTAAATTATCGTTACCGGACTTGTTAAGGGTTGGAGAAAGAAGGAGTCTGCTGGATGTGATAAAGGGAAGAAAGAGGAGATGGCTGGGACATTGGATGAGACGGCAATGCTTGTTGGCGGATGCCATGGAGGGGACCATTCAGGGAAGAAGAGGAAGAGGGAGAAGAAGATACAAAGTGTTGGACAACATCAAGGAGGGGATGAGCTACTATGCAACGAAGCGACTGGCAGTGAATAGAAGAGAGTGGAGGGCTGCTGCCATATAAAAGGATCTGCTTACGAGCAGAAAACTACAAACAACAAACAAACAATAAACAATAAACAATTTCTATCCAAATTTTGGAAAGAAAAAGTTTTGGGCTTCAAGCCTGTTGTTCCTTTCCCAATAATTCATAGTTTCGAATGATATTGTATTTATCAATGTATAAATGAATTATGATTTCTTTGTCAAATTTGATTGTTTTTGCAGGCTTTTATCCACCTATCAACAGCTTTTTGCCACTGTGAGGTTGATGTGTTAGAGGAGAGGGTGTATGCCTCCCCTGCCAATCCCCAGGACATAATGCGGGCTGTACAATGGATGGACGAGACCACGCTGGAGATGATCACTCCAAGGTACAGGAAAACTTTGGAAATACCATAGCTATTTATGTATTAAGAGCATAACGCGCAAAACAGTTATCACGCGACGCTTCGCGTTGCTTGATAATTTTGCAAGAGCGATAAAGAATCATTATGCGCGAATTGCATACAATTTTTTTTCTACAACTGCCCAAACCTGTTGAATTACTTATATCGGCGGAGTTACAATTACCGACTTTTTAGGTTAAGATCTGACTTTTTGGTGAGCTACCTACAATCAGCTGATTAGGGAGCGTAAAGAAACTCTTCTGCGCATGCGCGAATGATAAGTGAGCGTAAAGAAAATCTACTGCGCATGTGCAGATGGTTAGCAAGCAAAAAAGTAGATTCTCCTCAGAAATAAGCTGTTTTACGAGGAGAATCGAGTATGTAAATTTTTTTTCGCCTCACTTGGATGTAATGAGCTGGTTTACGTGCATCATATGGATGCTGAAAGTGATTGTTTTCTGACCAGGCCGGTAAAAATTTTACGGCCCTAGGGCTGTAAAATAACCTTGAAGTCAGCTGATTCTGATTTGATGTGAACGTGTTTACAAAATAGTTTATGAAATGGAATCAGTTTATGCTTCTAGAATTGAATAAAATATTTTGCAATAAGATACTATCATTTTATTTGTATGAATGAAATACAGATAAGATATTATTATAAACTATTCAAATTCAATTTTCAGAGTATAAAAGAATCTAACCTCAAGCCTCATAGTACTTCGTTTATCACGAAACCTGGTGGATAATTTTGGAACTACTTGGGCAATATCCATGGTGCTGAACGTTTTTACAAATAGTTTATGAAATGGAATCAGTTTATGCTTCTAGAATTGAATAAAGTATTCTGCAATAATATACTATCATTTTATTTGGATGAATGAAATACAGATAAGATATATATTATGAACTATTCAAATTCGATTTTCAGAGTAGGATAGAACTTCTAACCTAAACTTCCTAAGTCGATGACAACAAGCATTGTTGACGTTGACATTCAGATTGGCCAAATTTCAAGTGTGCTAAAACAGCTGATCAAAAAACTCTTCATTATCTGTGTTTATAATTCAACAATTGAAACATTTATAATAATATCATCTTATTGTCATTTGAAAGAATATAAAATTATAAACTCAACCTCCCACATAATTGAACATAATCTTTTGGGTTATTTAGACAAGTCAGAATAAAAAATAAAAATACTTGGACAATGTATTTCCTGATATTCAGATTACCTCAGATTTGCTAGAGCTATGACCTTCCACTTTTGCTTTCGGAAGTGCTTAGTGAACAATTATTCTCATATATATTGTTAATTTTTCTGTGTGGCGAAAAATAGCGTTCACACCATGGGCAAAAATGTTTTTCCAGCTCTCAATCTTTTCTAGTCCTCGGCTTACGGCCTCGGACTTGAAAACCGATTTCGAGCCGGAAAAGTCTCATTTTCGGCCCTAGGTGCGAAATATACTATTTTTACTCGCAGTTGTAGAAAAAACTATTTTTATAGTTCCTATTACTACTATAGTACCTTAACATTCCTCTGGTGACAATTTTGTATGTTTTGATTAGTATTTTATCAAGATACATAATACATTTGAATGTGTTTGTGTTGTGTTTGGATATTCTACACATTTTTTATTGCTCAATTTGTTTGTTTTTAGGCTTCTTGGACCTCATCCTAATTGCTACACCTATTCTAAAAGATTGGCAGAGAGTCTGGTTAGCGAGTATGCTAATATCATTCCTTGCGCCATTGTCAGACCTTCTATTGGTAAGAGACACTATTTATTCTTCTTCTTCTCCATTTTCTTCTTCTTCTTCTTCTTCTTCTTTTTCTTCTTCTTCTTCTTTTTCTTCTTCTTCTCCTCCTCCTTCTTCTTCTTCTTCTTCTTCTTCTACTTTTCCATAACAAATTTTCTTTTCTTGTCCTCTTACTTCTCAGTTTCCTTCTCCTCCTCCTCATCATCCTCATCCTCCTCCTCCCCATATCCTCCTCCCCCTCCTCCTCATCCTCCTACTCCTCCTACTCCTCCTCCTCCTTCATCAATAATCCCTTCTCTCTTTCCCTCCAAATTCTCACACTTAGTACAATTCTGCAACTCCATCTTTCTATTCTATCTCTGCCTACGTTTCCTTACCCCTTTCCAACACCTAATCCTCCTCCTCCTCCTCACTAACCCTCTGCAACATCTGCTCTACCATTCTCTATCTGCCTCTTCGTCACGACTTGCTACTCCAATTCCTCACCCACTCTTTCTTCTCCTTCTCATTCCTCTTTTGCACCCGTCGTCTTCTTCTTCTTCTTGTCTTGTCTTCTTACTCTTGCATTTGTTCTTTTTCTAGTTTCTGTTCCTTCTTCTTCTGCTAGTGCCTATTTGTTCCGAATATTGGCGATCAGCCTGACTATGGATATCTTATTTACAGCCATCCTGAAAAGTTCTGTTGAAGTTTTGGAGAACCAGGTACGCAGGTTTTTCAGCCATGATATTCTCCTTCTTCCTGGTCCTCTTCTGCCATAGATCTTTCCTTGGAGAACGGATTTCAGCAGGCCTTATTTTTCTTCATTACGCATGATATGGCCAAAATATGCAAGCTTCCTGCTCTTGATGATGTTCATCACTTCCAAATCCTTATCCATTAGCTCCAATACAGCTTTGTTGGTCACTCTGTCCATCCATGAAATTCTCAACACTCTTCTATACAGCCACATCTCAGAAGCCTCGAGTCTTTTTTCAGTTGACTTGGTCAATGTCCATGACTCCATCCCATAGAAGAGTATTGAGAAAATGTAGCAGTGGAGGAGTTTGATTTTGATGTGCATATTAAGGTTGTGACTCTTAAACAGTTTTGCCATCTGATTGAATGCAGCCCTCGCTTTTTCTATTCTGCATTTTACCTCTTGAGAATGATCCCATTTCTCATTGATCAAGGTTCCCAGATACGTGAACTGTTGCACCCTCTCTATCGGCTTGGTGTTAAGCATCAAGTCACATCCTCCCACTGATCCCTTACATTGATTTGTTTACATGTTTACATTGATTTCCAAAGCCATATTGTTCACTGACGCCTCCTATCTTGTTCACAAGCTCCTGCAGGCTGTTCATGCTGTCAGCAAAAATTACAGTATCATCTGCATATCGGATGTTGTTCAAGCGTTCTCCATTTAACAATACTCCCATTTCAGTATTCTCAAGGGCCTCCCTGAAGATTTCCTCTGAATAAAGATTGAATATCAATGGTGGAAGGATGCAGCCCTGCCTAACGCCTCGAAGAATGTCAACTGCACTGATCCTTATAGTAGAAGACTGATTCCAATATAGGTTTTGAATGATTTGAAGATCTTTCTCATCCATTCCTGTGCTCCTCAAGATCTCCCATCATTTTCACAGGCTGAATCCTATCGAATGCCTTCTTGTAATCGATGAAACATGCAAAAACATTACAGTTCATGTCTCTACAGCGTTGGAACAAGACCTGTAGACAAAACAAGGCATCTCTTGTACCAACTCTCTTCATGAAGCCTGCTTCTGTTCCTGCTCTCCTTCATCTTCTTCTTCTCCTTTCTCTTTTCCCTCTTTTTCTTCTTTTTTCTCCTTCTTCTTCTTCTCATTTTTCTCACTCTCATCCTCCGTCTCCTTCTTCATCCTCACCTTCTCTTCCACTTCATCTTCTTCATCCTCATCATCTCCTCCTCTTCATTCTCATCCTCTCCTCCTCTTCCTCTTCTTCATCATCATCATCATCTTCTCCTCTTCTTCTTCTTCTTTTTCTTCTTCTTATTCTTCTCCTTGTACTCTGCTTCATCCCATTTTCCTTATTTTTTCTTTGTAGAGTAGAATACAACCAATAACCAAACCTCAAATTTGATTTTTTTTATTCATTATTCATCATTCCCATTGATTTCCATGATATAATATTAATTTTACAATATTTTTCTTTGATTTATTCTCCATCATTCCCATTATTATATAATAGCTATTTAATTATACAATATTTATTATTTCTTTTGGTTTTTCAGTATGTCCAGCTTTCAAAGAGCCCCTGCCTGGTTGGGTGGACAGCCTGAATGGCCCAGTCGGTGTGTCGGTGGCAGGTGGTAAAGGTGTCATAAGGTCCATGCTGTGTCATGGTGAGAACAGGGCAGAGGTCATCCCAGTGGATATCGCCATCAATGCCGCTATATCTGCCAGCTGGGTTAGGGGCACAAATAGGTTAGTATTTTATATTATGATTTTTTGCCAGTTCATTGGTAAGAAATTTTTGACCAGTTTTTTAGAAAGATTCATGTATTTGCAAGCTATTGGATAAAGAATATTTGATTTGTATCTATCAGTAATAGCTTTGTATCTACAATAGTTCACCAAGCGAAATAAGGTCTAAGATTCAATTCGACGGTTTTGCATTTCTCTTTATGTTGTTTATATTTTTTTGTCATAGTCATTCAATTTCAGCTGTTTTACATCCATGAAATCAAGCCAGTAAACAGCTGATTGTAGAACAAATAAACATATGATTCTCATTACAGCATACTATACTGTAATAAAATCATATGTTTTCTTTACAGTCGAGTATGTTTCCTAGTTCCGAATTTGGAACAGCAAAACTGCTGCCTTTTAGCGCTCCAGGTGGATGTTTTGTCAACTACAATCAATAAATTCCTGATTCGAAACTTGTAAACTAGGTTATGTTTATAAAATGCTTGTAGTAATGTCAGCACAAAATAATGTTTTCTGTTTCTGAATTATTCTTTTCTAGATTATTATGACAAAAAATAGTGTAAGCTACTTGTCTGCGGAGTCTGGGGGTTGCCTCTCAGTAACAATTTTTTTTTGAAAAATAACTTATGGAAATGGTGGTGTGATATTATAACAGTATGTTTTAATATTGTGTTCTATCTACACTAGTGGCTCTGTGAACAGTAGACCTCACGCAGTTATAAACCACAACCTCCTTTTATACTGTCCATCAGAGTAAATCCTGTCTGTATGTCGTGTCGGCGAGATATCGGTGTGAAAACGGCTAATGGCTGTTGGGATTGGTGTAACAGAAATGCTAACATCAAAAGCTAATCTCCTTCAAGACATACTGGCAACAGGTCAGCACGAGTTCAAAGCAGAGAAAGGTCGAGAGACAATACTATGTTATTTTGGTTATTAATTGCATGCAATCAATAGTTCATAGAAATTGCATTCAATGAGGCACGCAATTAATAGTCCACACAGCAGCTGATTTTTCACCAAGTTACGTTGAGATATTGAATTGCATGCAATTTATATTCCACTCGACAGCTGATTTATGGTGAATAATTCTATAGTCTGATTTTTACTCTAAAATTGGCGTATGAAGGAGGCTCCTTTTCCTTCTATATTATCATTGAAATGCAAAATTTCCAAAAAAACCTTTTATATACGTCGACGCGCAATTAAAAAAGATTAAGATTAGAAAAGATTAGAACATACCTGTCAAATTTCATGAAAATCTATTGCTGCGTTTCGCCGTAAATGCGCAACATATAAACATTCAAACATAAAGAGAAATGCAAAAATCTGGTGTGGTGCACTCACCCCAACTTTCCTTGCCGTTATGAAAATTGATCAACTGACGCTAGTGTTCCCGCGCATCTCAAGTCTACTTTTCTAAGATCTGAGCCAGCTGGTGACAGGACAATAGCGCTGCAGACACACGAAGTCTGCTATCTCTTCATAGTGAATTATTTAATAGAATCAACAGTTGCCAACAGTTTGCAATTGAATAATCACATTTTCTGGAATTTCGAGCTTATTTTCAATTTTGGGTGAAAATGCTACCCAACATTAATTGTAGAGATTTTTATGCTCAATCTTTTCCATTTGATTTTTTTGTTTATATTGTATCTGAAGCCCGATAATTGAGAAATCCAAAATCAAACTTGTGCGAGTGTATGTGCGTCTGTGTACACGATATCTCATCTCCCAATTAACGGAATGACTTGAAATTTGGAACTTAAGGTCCTTTCACTATCAGGATCCGACACGAACAATTTCGATCAAATGCAATTCAAGATGGCGGCTAAAATGGCGAAAATGTTGTAAAAAACAGGGTTTTTCGTGATTTTCTCGGAAACGGCTCCAACGATTTTGATCAAATTCATACCTAAAATAGTCATCGATAAGCTCTATCAACTGCCACAAGTCCCATATCTGTAAAAATTTCAGGAGCTCCGCCTCATCAATGCAGATAGATTCCCAATTATCAGGCTTCAGATACAATTGAAACAAAAAAATCGAGTGGAGTAGATTGAGCATGAAAATCTCTACAATTAATGTTCAGTAACATTTTCACCTAAAATTGAAAATAAGCTTTAAATTCGAGAAAATGTGATTATTCAATTGCAAATTATTGTTGATTCTATTAAATCATTCACTATGAAGAGATAGCAGACCTCATGTGTGTCTCCAGCGTTATTGCCCTGTCACCAGCTGGCTCAAATCTTTGAATAGTAGACTTGAGATGCGCGGGAACACTAGCGTCAGGTGATCAATTTTCATAACGGCAAGGAGAGTGCGCCACACCAGATTTTTAATATTGTAAGATGTACTTTTTTCGAGTAACAAATTTTTATCAAATTTTAACTTCGATTTCGTTTGTTGCAGCATTTCGAAATCAGAGCCGACCCAGGTGTACAATGTGTCCATAGGAGATGTGGTGCCTATCACGTGGGGCGAGGTGTTGGAGCGAGGTCGTAAGATCAGCTATGATGTGCCCTTCGAGAACATTCTATGGTATCCCAATGGCACCATAAGGACTAACAGGCTGGTACACTTTCTGGTCGTTTTCTTCCTGCAAACTATGCCCGCATACCTCATTGACTTCTTGTTCTTTTTGGCTCGTCAGAAGACTTTGTGAGTATTTCTTCTCTTCTTCTTCTTCTTCTTCTTCTTCTTCTTCTTCTTCTTCTTCTTCTCTCACTCTTTCTCCTCCACCTATTCCTCCTCCCTCTACTTTAACTAATTCTTCTTCTTCTCCTTCTATTTGACCTACTTCTCCTCATCATCATCCTCTTCCTCCTCCATCACCTACTCCTCTTCCTCCTTCTCCTCCGCCTCCTCCTTCTCCTTCTCCTCATTCTCCTCCTCCAACTCCTCCTCCTCCTCCTCCTCCTCCTCCTCCTCTTCCTCCTCAACCTCTTCCACCCACTCCTTCTCTCCTGGTAGAGAGTTAGTGGGGTAGGATATTTTTAATATTCTTTCCGAAGAATGGACATTGATATGTCCAAAGCTCCGCCAATTTATGTAGATGCATAACAATATAATTATCTATAGTTATTGTATTACAAATTACTTTTTCATATCATATACAGTTCAATAATAATTTTCTTAGTGTATATTATGTAAATTCATCTATAATTTTGCTGTATTGTAAGCTATTGTATATAAGTGTATAAGCCAGTATATATTGTAATCTACATAAATAAAGTACTCAATCAATCAATCAATCAATCAATCTCCTCCTCCATCTTCTCTCACTTCTCCATCTTCCCCTCACTCTCCTCTTCCATCCCCCCTCCACCTCCTCCTACATCACCTATATAAATAAATTTAAAGAAAAATTTATCATTTTTCTAAAAATTGTTATTCTCAATTTTCTTTCCATCTAATTAAAAGCTTATTATCAAAAAATTCTTAAAAAATGGCTCAAGTTCAGAAAAAGGGAACTTTGTTCCATGGATGTTTATTTTACAAGAGAAAAGATAATAGAGAAACAATAGCGTAAGTAGATATCCCATGGTATAGGGAATTTATGTCGCAGCTTTTACTGTTATCTCAAGCCGATTACTGTCGATTATTGTCAAATTTTACTGTT
Organism: Nilaparvata lugens; assembly: GCF_014356525.2. NCBI lineage: Eukaryota > Metazoa > Arthropoda > Insecta > Hemiptera > Delphacidae > Nilaparvata > Nilaparvata lugens. The sequence goes on along the minus strand of NC_052517.1, from coordinate 18,692,456 downwards.
TTGACCGAGTAAGAGTGTATGAACGGCACAATATGATAGATTACCAGTCCCTTGCGGGAAGGTTCCACCGCCTGAATATATAATTTAAGCCGTCAATGGGCCTTACGACTGTCATACTTTAGCCGGGACCGACAGTTTAACGTGCCCATCCGATAACACGGGAGTGATCTGGTTAAAAAACTTTTGGTATTGAGAGGGTTTGAACCCGGGATCTCTGCGCTGCTACGCAAGCACTCTATCCACTAGACCACGGATCACTCCAGGTTTGGAGGTGGGGGGGGGGGGGATAGTGTATGAACGGCACAATTTGAGAGACTACCAGCGTCACACAGCTGCATAGGAAATATAACTATGTGAACTATCGGCTTGAGATAACAGTAAAAGTTGCGACATAAACGCCCTATAACATGGGATATCTACTTACGCTATTGTTTCTCTATGGAAATATCTTCTTATGCTCTCATTATTACTTTACTTACTTATGGAGCACTACAGCCCTGTGTGGACCTTGGCCTCCTCAACAATTCGCCTCCATTCATCCCTCTGATTAGCCAGTCTCCTCCAGTTCCTCACTCCTAGGCACGCTAGAACTGTTTCCACATCCTGCAGCCAACGTGTTCTCGGGCGACCTCTTTTCCTCGTTCCACTTTTTGTGTAGTTGAGAAGTTGATATTGTGGTAATTATTCATATTGAATGAAAAAGACTAAGAAATTGTCAAAATTTCTAAATCAGTGGTTTTTTGACAATTTCTTAGTCTTTTTCATTCAATATTTTCCTCGTTCCTCCCATTCTTCCAACAAGCATCTGCCTCTGCATCCTATTATTCTATTATCATCCATTCTTTGCACATGTCCCAGCCATTCTTCTAAACTTTATGAATATCATAGTATTATGCTATATGCTATCATAATACTGACAGATTCAAGTGAATCACAGTATATGAACCACACATTTTTGTATTGAAATTGAAATTGCTTTATTGTCTCTTCAAAATGGATACATAGTTTACATACACTATATTATTATCGACAATAAAGTTTAATAACAACCTGCAAAGGAGATCCTGAGTGCAGGTGTGAATCAATTTAAATTACATGATACAAAATAAAATCACAATAGTAATAAAGAAAAGAAAGAATACAAAACAAGAACAAAAATATTAAATCATATCCTCAACATCCTAAAATTTAGACATACACGAATGTATCTCAATCTCTTATTCATTAGATTAATTTAAAGTAGATGTTCCTGTCAATCCATTCCTGTATAATTCTATTTAAATTCCGTTATATTCCTGTTAACAAAATCTAGTGGTATTTTATTGATTAAATAATTGCAATAGTATTGAAGTTGATGTCTGCATATAGTAAGCTTTATGAGATGTATGTTAAATGTATTTGTACTGTTTGCCC
>NC_052517.1:18681043-18686043 GCF_014356525.2 Nilaparvata lugens | reverse complement strand
AGAGAGGATTCGTCTATACAATTTGGGACTAGATAAGTTTGTTCTACTTTCAATAACCAAAAAACAAAGCACGGTAATCCTTGAAGATAGAATATTGGAATGAGATATTATACTTTTTTGTTTTGAAAGATCATAATTAGACAGTTGTTGAACATAATTGTTTGGTAAGGCATCACATTCTCAATAAATTTATTAATCATTCACAAAAATTCATTTATTTATTTTGCCAGAGGCTTTGTTTTGACATAAATGTCAATAGATTAGAAATGGAGATCAAATTTCGACTTCTTTTTGGATACTCTGTAATTCGCTGTACTCAGAAACCGTTTTGAACCTATATTATATTGGACTTATCAAGGATGCCTCAATTAAAGATCATTTCCAGCCCTCTCCGAACTTTTTATTCATGTGAAGATTTCTGCGCGACAGCCAAGACGACAAACCGCTACTCTAACCCCAACCATTCTCGAGTGAATCGACTGAAAAAGGCTTATTTTAAATATCAGCTGCAACATAGATAACAATAATGAAGTTGTTCAGATTAGCACTGAACTTCTCTTAAGGCCCCCTTCCACGACAGAGCCAACGGAGCCAAATACACAGAACATATCCTCCGATTGGCTGATTTGCACCAACAGCTGTTTCTTAGCCAATTGGAGGATATGTTCTGTGGATTTGGCTCTGTCGTGAATGTGGGCCTTTAGAGAAGTTTTATTTCGTTTTAAATCATCATCAATGTTACAAATCTCAATAGGCTTCTTCCTCTATATATATATATATAAATAGAGAGAACGTGGGTGGCTCGTTGGAGTAAGTCAGTGGTTCTCAAACTTTTTTTCGAGCCCCACCTGCATGATTAAGCTGTAAGCCGAGCCCCCCTACATGTATAAGCATAGACTACTGTGCATGTTGTACATATATGTATACGTACATATATTACCTAGATATTTTACACTCAATATTTATTTAGTTGAGTTTAGCACATATACATAACCCAATGGGGCGATAGTCTCAATCATAATAAAACAACTAATTCTATAAATACAATAAATTATCATTCATTCAGGTACTATCGTACATAGTTGTTATTTTTGTTGCAATTGAACAATAAAAAGAGCCTAAGTGTGAATGATGAGCTCGTTTTTTTCGCATAGAGTTTATTGAAACGAGGTGTCAACTCTGATAACGATACTCCAAGTTCCTGGGTCACAACCAGTTTTCATCTATATTTACTTTTCATGGAAGTTACAGCAGTAAACCCAGTTTCACACGAATAAATTGTCGCAAATGGAGTCAATATCCTCAATACATTATCACTCAGAATTTGGTGTTCCATTTGCACACCAATCCAGAAGGATGTGAGAGAATATTCTTCAAACTTCATTTTAAGCACAGAGTTACCTTGGAGATCAATGAGGTTTTCTTCACTCATTGATTGAGAATTTAAATGGGTTTTGAATCCATGCCAAACCATTCAAGTTTATATTTATATTAAATAAACAAGCTACCTATATTTATATTTATACAAATATTTTCCGAAACTACTTTTGAGGATTTCTAAATTTTCAAAAACGTATTTCTTCTCATTGGCTGGAGTTAGATACATTTGTATGAAATATTGGATACATTTCTTCAGTAATAATCTTTAGACACGGAATAAGCATACAGTGTGTTATACACGGAATATAGCAATAAGTAGTGTTTCTTTCATCTGTGCTTTAGATTAGGAAATAGCTCCAAGTTGTCATTTTTGAAACCGCTCTCATACAAACTTAGCTTCTTCACAAAGCTTTCCATCATTTCAGTCCATTGCAGAATGTTTGCATCTTTTCTCTGCAAAAACTTGGCTAGGACATATATTTTCTCAAAGATATCATGCATTAGATATTAGCATGCATGCTAATTGCAGCAAAAAATCTGAGTTGGGGAAGAACTTCCAGTTTTGGTGGTTTTTCCCATGCAAAAGTATAAGGACTTCATGTATGAGCTCAAATATTCTAGTTGAAGCCTTTCCTTTTGATAGCAAGCGAGCTTCAGTAAGAAACAGTAGAGCTGTGTGTTCTGAGCCCATGTCTTCGCAGAGAATCCTAGAAACTCATGACTTCATGCCCTTTAATGTTTTTTTGTACACCTTTTTATTATTATTTAAATTGGATAATCTTTTTCAATATAATTGTTGAGATCTCATAATGATCTTAACAACCCATAACTCGCTTATTGGACCACTTAAAAATTTCAGTTTTTCTCACTCTTATAATGATCTAAACAATTATTTATTAAAAAATATTATCCAATTTGAATAATAAAAAAAGTGTACTGAACAGCCTTAATGAGATTGACTGTTTCAACGACCACATGTAGAACTCCATCAAGTTCAAGAGTCATACCTTTTGCAGCTGAAGTAGCCTCCCTATGAATTATACAGTGTGTCCATCTAGCTTCTGGTGCTACCTTTTTGATCAACCCTCGAAGTCCAGTGTACTTTCCTGACATAGCCCGACCTCCATCTGTACAAATTCCTACACATTTGCTCCAATACATGTCAATGTCCTTCAAAAATGTATCAATCATTTGAAAAATGCTTTCACTGGTATGTGGGAGAGTGGTGGGGGGCTCCGGGAAAGTCATTATTTTTTCTCTCCCTTCAATTTTGATGATGTACTTATTGTATCAATCAATAGAGAATAAAAGAATGAAAGAAGAAAGATGCTCATAGTAATTATTTTAGAAGTAAATTATTCATATAATTTTTTAACCAAGCTTCGCGCCCCTCCTGAAGAATCATCGCGCCTTCCTTTAGGGTCGCGCCCCACACTTTGAGAACCACTGGAGTAAGTGATTACGCAACGGTATGACAATCAAGAGAACTCGAGTTCGAATCTCGACCCGGGCAAAAGTTTTTGACCACAGCACAATCACATGGATACGGCCACTCCATCTTTCGGAGGAGACAATAAGCCGTCGGTTCCCACTACCTAAAAAGTAGCCCAGTCGTCATCTCTCATCATCATCCCTTTCACTCAATACCCACGCACAAGCCTAAGAGCTTATGTGGGCATCACCCTCAATATTATTATTATATATTTCGAAATTGTACGTCCTTCCTTCCATTACATATCTCGCATACAGACGTACACAATTAGAGATAATATTGTTCAGTTGAGTACTCAATAGCCTAATATAAATTATGCTTCTTTCTTGAAAAGATAGAGATGTAACAGTAATTATCAAGGAGGCTCATCAATAAATTCATGACTTGGAAATGTGAACTCTGCATTGTGGAATCATATTCCTATAGATATAAAACGATCAAAATTTGGCTCTTTTATTAGCCTACTTATATTCATGGTTGATTTTTCAACACTTTGGACTTGACATCTTATTTACATATCTATAGAACAAAATTGGTTGAGAACTCACAAAGATATCATGCATACAAGGATCTCACATTTATTTCAGTTCTATGTAAAAATAAAAATTAAAGTACAAACTGGCAAAACTGATTAAGTAGTTTCAATCGAATAAATGTTCCAATCAGAATTGTGGTAGGAGTAATCCGTTGCATGTGGTCTACTTTTGTTCAATATTTAACCCCATCACACATCAAGGTGAATCACAATTCAAAATAAATTATATAGTTAGAGCATTGGCAAAATATTACAACAACGTCAGCTCACATATCAATATCAACAATATAATAACACATAATCAAATCAAATGAATCTTGAAATGATTCACATCATGCACAATATTGTTTTTATAGTTTAATTATTAAACTATAAAAACAATATTTTAATAAATAGGAATAAACTCCTTGATAATTAGTTTTCAATAGTACAATATTATGGAATCATCACAATAATAAACCATTAAAGACGACTTATTTGAATAATTATCCATTCATAATAATTCATATAATAATCCATTAGAAATGCTCCTCAAGAAGTGGAGTTCTCTAAAGAGTAGCTAAGAATTCAGTCAACTCATCAGAAAAGCCATCATCATGACCTGAACTAGTCAACACAAAACCGACTAATCTCATCTGCAGTTATAGGATAACTGAGTACTAGGATAAATAAACTGGGAATCTATAACGCTCTCCTGATTGATAAATGAGTTATTTTTCTGATTGAGAAATAAGTAGTTAATATAAATGTAGTGTTCATATAAATTTCTTTCGCGAGTTTAACATGCGATTGATGGAATCACTATCCTTCCCCACGTTTATAAATTATTTTTATTCTAATTCATTGTCGGTTATGATTGTGACTAGTATAGGTGAAACAATCCATAAAACTGAACATTCTAAATTAATAATATGGCTTATCATAATAATACGGTACATTTATAACATTCAAATAAACATTCCACGTATGGATATAAGCTACTCAGTACTGGGATTCAAGAAAGTGTACGTTTCACAGTGCCTCCCAACTCTAAATTGCGAGTTGATCCTCGACATTGCTGGTAGGTGAGGGAGTCCGTAGAAACATTTTTTTGGGGAGCCCCTGGTCTACATTGCGTTTTTGCTATTTGTGCTCATTTGAAAAAATAGAGATTTCGGAACTGCTATATATTTCTGATAGTGATTACCGTACTCCATTTGATGGTGCATTATTGAGAAACTTTCAGCTACCCAAATTGGATTATTTAATGATATGAACTGGAAGGACTCACTGCTCTGATTTCTCATTCTTCATTTTCTCAAAGATAAAATCATTTTGGAATGCCTTGACTCTTTGAGTAATAGCCCACGCGGTCACCCTCCCCATCTGAGAACTAGTGACTGCAATTTTTTTGAGCAGGGTATGATTACTGAATCTTTTCTCCGGAACAAAGTCTTTCCACACGAAGTGAGCATATAATACACAAGTAAAGTATCCAATCTAAGGTTCACAAGACAGTTTTCGCAAGGATATTGACAGACACAGAAGGAAATTGCAATATGGGGAGAAGCAAAGAGACAAATTTCATTTTATCATGAGCTATCCTGGTCTTGA
>NC_052517.1:18621043-18678543 GCF_014356525.2 Nilaparvata lugens | reverse complement strand
AAGAAATTATAATAACATTCATACAGAAATGTTCCATCTACTGATAGTAAATTGAGATTAATTCCCAGAGGATACAAAAATTCCCCTCACAAAGGCCCAGTTGCACAAAAGCCGGTTAAATTTTAATCCTGATTAAATTCACGTGAACCATATCAGAGAATACCATTTCAATAAGATGGATCTACTGGAATTAATCAGTCTGTCATCTAGGGTCTGTCAACCCTTTGGTAGAGAGTTAGTGGGGAGGATATTTTTAATATTCTTTCCGAAGAATGGACATTGATATGTCCAAAGCTCCGCCAATTTATGTACATGCACAACAATATAATTATTATCTATAGTTATTATATTACAAATTGCTTTTTCATATCATATACAGTTCAATAACTATTTTCTTAGTCTATATTATGTAAATTCATCTATAATTTTGCTGTATTGTAAGCTTTTGTATATAAGTGTAAAAGCCAGTATATATTGTAATCTACATAAATAAAGTACTCAATCAATCAGTCTGTCATCTATACCGAGGTCCAGAAGGAACCTTATCATGTGAGTTTATCAAAAAATTTAATTTTTGAGTAATGTTTCTTCATATCTTAGTGAATATCGGGGACCGAGCTTCGCTCTGGAGTACAAAAGCATAATATTTGTTTCCAATATTTGTTTCGTTGGAGGTTATGCCTGTACAGGTTCAGCCTGTACCTCATGCAACTCCTGGTCAGGGTGAGGGACGAGTTGGATGTTCTTGAATGTAGGTCTGAGATACACAGGCATTCCACCAGACAAGCATGTAATCTGAATGTTCCTTTTGTCAGGCTAAAAAAAACTTCAAGGACATTATAGAATATTATCAATCAAGGCATTCAATAAGCTGCCTGTTAGTGTGAGGAATATGAATCAAGCCCGTTTTAAAACTCAAGTTAAAAAGCTGCTAACAGAGAACCCATTATACCGTTATAATGGGTTCTATATTGTGGTTCTATAATGGGCTCTATATGGGTTCTATATGGGTTCTCTACCATTACCAAATAATGTAGAGGAATTTTTCAATTTGCCCGTCGATGTAGTAAATACTTATTTTGTGTGATGATAATATATGTGTATGAATTGGCTCAGTAGTTTTATAGGATTTTATTCTTGACGACACCTAATGTACATTAAGTGTATTTATTGGTGGATTAACGTATTCTATTTTATAAAAATCTGGTGTGGTGCACTCACACAACTTTCCTTGCCGTTATGAGAATTGATCACCTGACGCTAGTGTTCACATGCATATCAAGTCTACTTATAAATAAAGATCTGAGCCAGCTGGTGCCAGGACATAACGCTGGAGACATACGAGGTCTGCTATCTCTTTATAGTGAATAATTCAAAAGAATCAACAGTTGCCAACAGTTTGCAATTGAATAATCACATTTTCTCGACTTTCAAGCTTATTTTCAATTGTAGGTGAAGATGTTACAAAACATTAATTGTAGAGATTCCCATGCTCAATCTTTTCCACTCGATTTTTTTGTTTAAATTGTATCTGAAGCCCGATAATTGGGAATCTAAAATCAAACTTTGCATAGATGGGGCGGAGCTCCTGAAATTTTTACAGATATGGCACTTGTGGCAGTTGATATAGCTTATCAATGACTATTTTGGGTATAAATTTGATCAGAATCGTTGGAGCCATTTTCGAGAAATTCGCGAAAAACCAGTTTTTGACAACATTTTCTCCATTTTAGCCGCCATCTTGAATTGCATTTGATCGAGATTGTTTGTGTCGGATCCTTATAGTGTAAGGACTTTAATTTCCAAATTTCAAGTCATTCCGTTAATTGGGAGATGAGATATCGTGTACACAGACGCACATACACATTAGTTTCTTATGCAGCCCGGAAATATTTCAATCTGAGTTGTCTCCGACTCTCGCATGGCCACTGCTACTGGCCAGCTCCTTCTCACTGTCAGCTTGACAGCCATATTGGTAGTTCCCTCCCACCAACTCGCAATTATTTTTACTCCATTCCACAGGTTTTTAAGAGTGTATTTCAAATTGAAAAAACATAAATAAATTCAACCAAAAGTACTCTTTTATTCACATACACATATATTTAAGATGATGAATTTAATAGAATATATATTCAAAAGTTAAACATAGTATAAATCTCGCTTAATCATTCTTGAAATCTTCTTCTTTTTCAGCTGTGAATCAATTCAGTCAAATCCAATCAAGTTTCAGTCCAATTAAAATTTTTTGTTACAATGATATTTCTCAAAACACTATCCTACATGTAGTTCGGGATCAAAGTTTGTAGACAGAAGGTTGGTCACTCATCTATAGTATTTTAGTTGAAATGCAATTGGAGTGGGAGAACTGCAGCCGTGACGTAGGCTGTAGTACAGAGTAGGCAGAATATCACATTCTTGAAAATCATACGGTGACCTATAGTCAAATTATATAACACTAACACTAACATTTTCTGACATGCAAGCTTTCTGTTTCTGCTTTACAATAATTATCAAAACATTTGAATAGTACAAGCATATTGCAATATAAAAGCAAAAAACCCACCTCCTAACCTTCCCTTTCAAACTCTTAAGGTATCTTTATCTTCTAGGTCGTGTTTATATTTTTGAAGTTTGGCTATACATCAGCTTGTGAATTTCGGGGATGAGATATTTTGATTCTCGTAGAATATGTGCTCGATACCAGCATGTGTTCAGTGCATTTATATGAATGAAATTCATTGGATTTATCTGGATCGGTTTATTGTTTTATTGCATTGCATTGGTTTATCAAGATTTTTTATGGGTTAATCTGAAATTATAATAAGTATAACACTGTCTACTAACGCTTTTCCAGCTTATTTACTTTTTCTTGTCACGTGTTTAGATTCTTGAAAAATGTTCAACTTCATTTTTATTCACACAAGTTGAATGAGTTTGGAATATTAAACAACATCATTAGAATTGGTGATTAATTCGCTATAAGTATGGAGAATTTTTAAGTTTTAGGTCAATCTTGAGGGGATTAAACGACGATGTATTTGAAGATACAGTGAATAAACTGTATGCTCAGTGTGGTTACTCTATTACCTTTTTACTACACGTGACGTCACGCTGGCGTTCCCCCCACCACTTTGAATCGTACACCTGTGAGTGATCAACCTTCTGTCTACTAACGTTGGTTCGGGATTTTTTGAGCACGTTTTACAAAAAAAAACTGTTCTTTTTCTCTCTTTTCCTGGCCGTCTATCACTGCAAACGGCACAGTCTCTGGTCTTGCCGTCTTGTAGTTGATAGAGCAGATGCAATTTGCCATTAAGTCTCTCATCATCCACTAATTGAGATGGTCTTCCTCGTTTTTTTTTTTAATTTTTTACCTCCCCAACAAGCTCATTGATCAATATTTTTCCCACAGTTACCTTGAAAAGTGGCCATTCCGGCACTGATTACAGAACGCAAAGAATCAATTTTCCACTCTAGTGCGGGAAAATTTTTTCTGCACTCCAGATTTGCAACATGGCAACGCAAACTAGTTAGTAGGTTATATGGAGCACCAGTGCAGCAAAATCAAAATGAAGTTGGTAACAGTGACTGTGGTATAGTGAGGTGCACGTTATAATAATATTAAGGACAACGAGGACAGCGACATGAGTGACAGCCACCCCTACATTCATTTACTACTACATTATTCAATTTGACAATAAATTAAGGTTTTTATTAATAATAAAATTATACAGAAAAACATTTAATGGATTTCAGGCAATTTTACCCATAATTACCCACTTTTCATATTCAATGGTAACTGTAGGAAAAATTTAATGTGAAATACGTGCGCAAAGTTCCTCTGCTGCACTCAAGAAACCATTCCGCCCTCGCATACGGCTCGGTCGTAAACGTTTCTTTCGGTGCAGCAAACTGTCACTTTGCGCACTAGTTGCACAAATAACTATTCCTGAAACATCTCTGATGGACTTTATTTTTCATGTCTTGGTTGGCATTGAAAAGAATGGAGGAGTTGACAATTATTGCTGTTTCCAACAACCAGAAGAACACTTCCCCTCCATTGGTAAAGAAAATCTATATATATAAAAGCGAAATGGCACTCACTCACTGACTGACTGACTGACTGACTGACTGACTCACTCACTCACTCACTCACTCGCAGTACTAAAAATCTACCGGACCAAAAAACGTTCAAATTTGGTAGGTATGTTCAGTTGGCCCTTTAGAGGCGCACTAAGAAATCTTTTGGCAATATTTTAACTCTAAGGGTTGTTTTTAAGGGTTTAAAGTTCGTTTTTTTGCATGTATATTCTTCTTCTCCCAATCTCTTAATTATAATTGAAATTTCCATATCATATGTTACTATAGAACTATAATCTAGATAGAGTACCTCTTCGAAACAGTTGTTAACTGGCAACTAAATTAATAATTTTGTCAGGCTGGCATTAAGTTGAGTTGATTTTGTTAGGTTGGCACCAAGTTGAAGATTTAAATGCATTTATCGCGGAAAATTTGATTGGGCACTGCTACTTCAATCCTGGGAATATCATATTACTAGCCGTCAGGCTCGCTTCACTCGCCATATCCGTTTAGCCAGACGTTTAGTCTGGACCCCCGACTGGATTGTCCTAACATATGATAAAAATGCTCAAATGAAAAATGCAGGCGAGCGAAGCGAGCCTGCTGATCACACTCTTGGACGATTCAGTCGGTGGTCCAGCGGGCGGAGCCCCCTTGCTAGACGGATATGGCGAGCGAAGCGAGCCTGACGGCTAGTAATATGATATATATGTAAATCAAAAGTAACCGTATTCACTTTACTAACTCTCTATCATAATGTAAACAATGTACAGGTGACATGAGAATGAGACTGAGACAGCTGTGGACAATATGCCATCTGTTGTTATTATTATTCACTATAAAGTTGGCAGAAGTCTTCTATATAGTTGGAGAAATACTCAGTAGATCTCACCACTGAACAGAACAGACAGCAGTGTGAAAATATATGTATTAATGTTGTTGTTAATATATTGTTGGCCAGTGGTGCAGGCCAGCCGAGCGGTCGATGACTTTTATGATGTCGACTTGTCGGCTGGGACAACCCAGTTGAAATAAATCTGAGTTGCTACGCAAAATGGTCTGGTCACAGTACAGCTGGCCACCCGACTGACAAAGACAACCTATAGCTTAGTTTTAAGATCGCAAAGGGTTAAAGAATAGAGAAAGAAAATGTAGATGAAGAGGAAGACGAAGTAGACGAAGAAGAAGAAGAAGAATGGACTAGAGGACAAGAGTGATTGAATAAGACAGTAGCAATCAATTGTCTTTGTTTATTTTTTTCAATATGGCTGCCAAGAATGCCCCACGAAAGTGGATGGAAAGTAAATTAGAATTTCAAATCAAATCAAATCAAATTGGTTTTTATTATCATGATTTCAGGGTACAAAATATTCATATTATACAACAGCGTTACATCTTCTGCAACCAAACAATCATGAATAAAACTTACAGTTGAACTAAAGAATTAATCATTATAACTAAATCTAGTTTTTATTATATCGTAGCTCCAGAAAATACAACATTATATTTTAAAAAAACATCATGAAAACTCTCCACAAAGGCAAAGCCTGTGTGTGGAAGAGGGTCTTGGCGATGATTGGCTAACGTCGGACTGTCCCCATACTTGCATCTATCACATTCTTGGGTAAACCAGGTATTAATATCAGAGAAAATTTGAAGTTTAAAGGATTTTAAGTATAAAAGATGTAAACATTTAGAGTTAAATTTGGACTATCATTACACGACATTTGCTTTATTTATACAATGAATGAATTATCACTTCTATAATTAATTATTTGTCCTCCCAATCTCATTTAACCAGTCATTAACATTTTTTTTTATAAATATTTTTGGATTTACCTTCGGTATTACATAGATTTTCAGGCAGATTTCTATACAGAGTGTGTGCTAATTTAAAATAATAGTGTATTCAATGGGTGAGTGTATTGCCTCCCTGCACCTGAATTTTGCATGCAAAACTGGTTCCACTTTCTATTTTGGTCTTATTTTTTATCCTCTTCTTCCTCCTCCTTCTTTTTCTAATCTTCTTCTTCCTTCTCTCCCTCCTCCTGTTCATTTCCTTCTTCCATAGAGAAAGATAACGTCTGTTTTATTAATATCTGTTTTATTAATGTTTAATTAAGTATCTGCTTTAAATGTTTAAATGTTTAAATGTTTAAATGTTTAAATGTTTAAATGTTTAAATGTTTAAATGTTTAAATGTTTAATGTTTAAATGTTTAAATGTTTAAATGTTTAAATGTTTAAATGTTTAAATGTTTAAATGTTTAAATGTTAAATGTTTAAATGTTTAAATGTTTAAATGTTTAAATGTTTAAATGTTTAATGTTTAAATGTTTAAATGTTTAAATGTTTAAATGTTTAAATGTTTAAATGTTTAAATGTTTAAATGTTTAAATGTTTAAATGTTTAATGTTTAAATGTTTGAATGTTTAAATGTTTAAATGTTTAAATGTTTAAATGTTTAAATGTTTAAATGTTTAAATGTTTAATGTTTAAATGTTAAATGTTTAATGTTTAATGTTTAAATGTTTAAATGTTTAAATGTTTAAATGTTTAAATGTTTAAATGTTTAAATGTTTAAATGTTTAAATGTTTAAATGTTTAAATGTTTAAATGTTTAAATGTTAAATGTTTAAATGTTTAAATTTTAAATGTTTAAATGTTTAAATGTTTAAATGTTTAAATGTTTAAATGTTTAACATCTTCTCATCCTTATTCTCCCACCAGTGGCGGATCTACGGGGGGGGGGGGGGCTTTCGGGCTCAAGCCCCCCCCCAAAACGCCTAAATTTTTTTTTTGTAAGAATGTAAATTTTATACAAATATAATTAGTTTGAAGCTGGTAAAGTAAATTCATTGGCAAGAATGACCTAATTCCACTACTACGTCTTCAATTGTATGATATCCGTTAACGTTTTAATACTTTGTATAATATCTTAGTTACATTTACATTGCCTGCCCGCTCCGTTTATCTGGTTTCATTGAAACAAACGCGCACTATAGAGGACGCACATACAGTGACTTAGCGGTTTCCCCTAGAGGCGTCGGGGAAAAAAAGGGCTTAAATGTAAGCCCTTTCACAAAATTTTCCCCTGTTCAGCCCCCCCCCCAAAATAAAATTCTAGATCCGCCACTGTCTCCCACTCCTATCATTTTCTACATGGAGAGAGCAGCCTCGGTATTTAAATGTTTAAATGTTTAAATGTTTATATGTTAAATGTTTCCATTACATTCTAAATTTGGACGTGCACTTGTAAATTAAGTTCGAAATTACAAGGACTTACAAATAAAAAATGCCATACGCTATAAATATTAAGGCTGTGCAAAGGCTAAAAATAAAATTCCTACTCGTGATATTTTTCAAAGTTTTTCAATTTGTATTCATCAAGCTATCAAAATGAAAAAGTTTTCTCAGGAAAACATTTTTTTTCTGATAATTACATTTTTAGATATGAGCGCCTAAAGTTTAAATTTTTGGGACAGAACATTTCAAATTAGGTGAGAGATAAATCCATGAGATTTAGAGGATGGATTCTTCATGGTATTGTTGATCTAGTAAAACAAAGCTTTTTCTGAAAATATCAATTTTTAAGATAGTTATTCAATTTACTAAAAATAACCAAAATAATTTTTAGTTGATTTATTTTTGGTAAATTGAATAACTTTTTCAAAAATTGATATTCTTAGAAAAGAAAATTTTTGTTTCACTAGATCAACAATACCATGAAGTATCTATCCTCTGAGTCTCATGGATTTATATCTTATCGAATTTGAAATTATCTGTCCCAAAAAATCAAACTTCAGGCGCTCATATCTCAAAAAGTAATGATCGAAAAATATGTTTTCCTGAGAAAACTTTTTCATTTTGATATCTTGATGATATACAAATCGAAAAACTTTGTAAAATATCACGAGTAGGAAGTTTATTTGTAGCCTTTGCACATTCTTAATGTTTTGCAGTGAACAACTACAAGACTTGACCTACTTCTGACTATGTGTAACCATATCTAAATTTGGGAGAGGAATAGCACAAGGTTACCTTATTTTTTTCTCTTCTTATCATTTTGATGATGTGCTTATTGTATGAATCGATAAAGAATAGGAATAAATATTCTCATTCATTCATTTTATTTATTCATGAATTATTTGTTTTATAATTCAAATCTTTTATCTATCTATAATACAATGAAGGAAATAACTGGCTTATACACGTAGGGGATTGGAAATTCACGAATGACGCATCATCACGTCTCAACTAGGTACTCAACTGATTAACTTTTGCATATAGATTCTTAATTTATCGAGGATTGTTATAGGCCTATTTTCGATTCTTTAAGAATCCATTACGTCAAGTTTTCAGTTTGTCAAGTTTTAAAATATTCCACATATCCACATATTCCTTGTGGATCACTCTCTAACTCTCTATCATAATATTATGGAAGCAATGTCCAGGTGACATGAGAATGAGACTGAGACAGCTGTGGACAATTATATGCCATCTGTTGTTATTATTATTATTCACTATAAAGTTGGCAGAAGTCTTCTATATAGT
Organism: Nilaparvata lugens; assembly: GCF_014356525.2. NCBI lineage: Eukaryota > Metazoa > Arthropoda > Insecta > Hemiptera > Delphacidae > Nilaparvata > Nilaparvata lugens. Next base: position 18,669,910 of record NC_052517.1, on the reverse strand, counting down.
TGGAGAAATACTCAGCAGATCTCACCACTGAACAGAACAGACAGCAGTGTGAAAATATATATGTATTAATGCAACATAATATATTGTTGGCCAGTGGTGCAGGCCAGCCAAGCGGTCGATGACTTTTATCTATAGTGAGGTCCACGTTATAATGGCAGTGGATAAAGATAGAAGAATAGCGATGCCGATTCTCTGCATTAATTAATTATATTTCTACACTGTCAAAAACATAAGAAGAAGAAGAAGAAGAAGAAGAAGAAGAAGAAGAAGAAGAAGAAGAAGAGAGAAGAAGAAGAAGAAGAAGAAGAAGAAGAAGAAGAAGAAGAAGAAGAAGAAGAAGAAGAAGAAGAAGAAGAGAAGAAGAAGAAGAAGAAGAACAAGAAGAAGAAGAAGAAGAAGAAGAAGAAGAAGAAGAAGTAGAAGAACTTTTTCATTTTGATATCTTGATGATATACAAATCGAAAAACTTTGTAAAATATCACGAGTAGGAAGTTTATTTGTAGCCTTTGCACATTCTTAATGTTTTGCAGTGAACAACTACAAGACTTGACCTACTTCTGACTATGTGTAACCATATCTAAATTTGGGAGAGGAATAGCACAAGGTTACCTTATTTTTTTCTCTTCTTATCATTTTGATGATGTGCTTATTGTATGAATCGATAAAGAATAGGAATAAATATGCTCATTCATTCATTTTATTTATTCATGAACTATTTGTTTTATAATTCAAATCTTTTATCTATCTATAATACAATGAAGGAAATAACTGGTTTATACACGTAGGGGATAGGAAATTCACGAATGACGCATCATCACGTCTCAACTACTCAGCTGATTAACTTGACATTTTGCATAAAGATTCTCAATTTACTGAGGATGGTTATAGGCTTGTTTTCAATTCTTCTAGATTTTAGTAGGACAAGCTTTCAGTATGTCAAGTTCCTAATTAGACCCTTGTGAAGCACGGGTTACCAGATGGTATAATAACATAAAGAACAGGCTTTTGCATGTACAGGATAGGAAAATTATGTTTGACGCATCATCACGTCTCAACTACTCAACTCATTAACTTGACATTTTGCATATAGATTCTTAATTTACCGAGGATGGTTATAGGCCTGTTTTAAATTCTTCAAGATCTCTGTAGCTCCAGTTTGTCAAGTTTTCAGTTATACCCTTGCGAAGCACGGGTTACCTGCTAGTGTATAATAAATAAATTCATTCATTTATACAATACATACATCATCAAAGATGATAGGGAGGGAAAAATGAGATAACCTTGTGCTATTCCTCTCCCAAATTTAGATAAGATTATACATAGTCCCAAATAGGTTGAGTCTTGTAGTTGTTCGCTTCACAATATTTTCAGTCATCAAGTATTTTCACAAAGTAGATTTTCGAATTTACATGCTTCGAAACTAAACATAGATTAATTAGTAGTTCTGTGAACAGTAGACCTCACGCAGTATTCTCATCCACAAGTACCTGATTGAAACTATAGACCTTATGGAAATACAGCAATAGACTGGCTTCTCCACACATCTGTGTAATCACTTGTCAGCTGATTTATGATGAATAATTCTGTAGTCTGATTTTCACTCTAATATTGGCGTATGAAGGAGGCTCCTTTTCCTTTTATATTATCCTTGAAATGCAAAATTTCCAAAAACCTTGTATATACGTCGACGCGCAATTTAAAAAGCAACATACCTGTCAAATTTCATGAAAATCTATTACCGCGTTTCGCCGTAAATGCGCAACATAAAAAACATATACCCTAAACATTAAGAGAGTTTTTTAAGAGAACATTAAGAGAGATTCAAACATTTGAACATCAAGAGAAATGCCAAACCGTCAACTTGAATCTTAGACCTCACTTCGCTCGGCCAATAAAAAATTATTTGATAATTTTTATTTTACAGTTACTACTGGTTGGACCGTGTTACCAAAATAGCCCTAGCAGTTTTTGTTATCTGGACGCTGATTGGCTGGATGGACTCCAATGGATATGCCCTGCTACAGCTTCACAATCTACAGAGTCTTCCAATAATAGGCTCAAAAATACATCAATATTGAAGGATTGAAATACTGGAATTCAAGGGAATTCAAGATCTTAAAATCGTTAATCTTTTAATTCAAGAATGTTCTATAAAGGTGCGTACAGATATACGCGCCGCAAACATGAGCAATTCACTTTTAATCAGCTGATTATATCTGTATTTTTACAGAAACGGTAAGATATAGATGTAAAAAGCTTGGCATCAGCTGATTAAAAGTGAATTTCTCATGTTCGCGGCGCGTATATCTGTACGCACCTCTCACCTTTGGTAGAGAGTTAGTGGGGAGGATATTTTTAATATTCATCCCAAAGAATGGACATTGATATGTCCAAAGCTCCGCCAATTTATGTAGATGCATAACAATATGATTATTATCTATAGTTATTATATTACAAATTGCTTTTTCATATCATATACAGTTCAATAGTTATTTTCTTAGTCTATATTATGTAAATTCATCTATAATTTTGCTGTATTGTAAGCTAATGTATATAAGTGTATAAGACAGTATATATTGTAATCTACATAAATAAAGTACTCAATCAATCAATATTGACGTATGATTGGAATATTGACAAAATAGCTGAGATATATCAGTCTTGAATTATAGAATTATCAATAAATTGGAATAATGTAATATTGAAGAGATGGTTCAAGTATTCTCAGCAATATAAAATTGTTCAAACCTTTTCTTTATATTTTCTTTCTCTTCATTATTGATCCTGTTTTTCATATAAATTCTCTATTTTTAAGTCGTCTATTCAAATCTTAAAGTATTTGTTACATTTATTATCAAAATGCATTATAGCCTAGAATATCAGATATATGTCAACAAAAGACATGAATTTTATAGTTTCAAATTTTATTGTTTACAACAGCATTACACATATATTATCATCAATTGAGGTAATAGTGGGGTAAACTCAAAATATTTGTCCTCTATTTAAATATTCAAGTATTTGTTACATTTATTATCAAAGTGCATTATAGTAGCCTGAAATATCAGATATATCAACAAAAGAAATGAATTTTATAGTTTCAAATTTTATTGTTTACAACAGCATTAGACATATATTATCATCAATTGAGGTAATAGTGGGGTAAACTCAAAATACTTGTCCTCTATTTAAATATTTAAGTATTTGTTACATTTATTATCAAAATGCATTATAGCCTAGAATATCAGATATGTCAACAAAAGAAATGAAGTTTATAGTTTCAAATTTTATTGTTTACAACAGCATTAAACATATTATCATCAATTTATTTATTTATTTATTTATTTACAATGCAAACAACACTAATGTAATAACATTGAAAGATAAAATAATAAGGTAGTCCTTGTGCTATTTTTCTTTCAAATTTATAGATGACAAAGTCCATGATAAGGTTAGAATTTCAAGTGTGCAATTTTCAAAAAAATTTGGTCCAAAATAAACATTAAAACTATAAATTTTGAATTCAGATGGCTTAAATTGATAAATTATTTAGAAATATTCCACTCAATTACCACTTTTAACGGATAATATTGAGTTATTTAAGAAATTTGTAACTATTCAAGAACACAAACTCGTGAACACTAAAGCTCAGCTGAGAATTCAACTCCAATTGAACCTCTAATTGAGGTAATAGTGGGGTGAACTCAAAATACTTGTCCTCTATTTAAATATTTAAGTATTTGTTACATTTATTATCAAAATGCATTATAGCCTAGAATATCAGATTATGTCAACAAAAGAAATGAAGTTTATAGTTTCAAATTTTAATGTTTACAACAGCATTAAACGTCAATCAAATTTATAGTGTGGTGAATTCAAAATACTTCAAAAATGGATAAAATATATCTACAATTTTCGTAGTTCATTTTTACATTGTGTAAAGTATAAACTAAAGTGCAAGATAAATTACTTTTAACATGAAGAGGAGAAACCCATTTCTCCCTCCACAGTTTGTAGCGTGGACACAGACGGACATCCAGCGCACAATTGGATGCACCGTGTCATTTTGCTTCATGTTCTTGTGATGAACACATCTCCGTAACATACACAAACCAATATACCTGCTGACCAGTTCACTACTTGGAAAATTGCCAGCAATAGATGGAGGGGAGTGTTGGCTCTCTCACTCAGACTCAAAAGAAGGAGAATGCTGCTAGGTAGTGGGAGTGATTAGTGGAGGATAGAGCATTGGACCACTCCGTCATCGAGAAAGAGCCGTGTTAAAAGTAATTTATCTCACACTTTAAGTAAGTAACATAATGCATGTTTAGATCTCTGAGGTATGTTCTGATGTGAAGTAACTCATCTATAATTAAATATGTTCTTGGTATCGGAAAATTTATTAAATATATACAGTATCAAAATAATTATCTTACTAATTTATTTTACTATATCTAAGATATCACCTGAGGCCCGGTTGGTTGTTGCACAAGAGGCTGTTAAATTTTAATCTTGATTAAAAGGCACACGGGAGTTGGTTAGCCTAGCTAACATACTTTTGGACACACAATAAGCTTCGGTTGACGTGTGAGGTTCTTCGAACCTTTGGATCTTTGAATCCGTCCCTTCGAAACATAAACATGAAAGGCTCAAGAACAAACCAAAAAATACTTTTTTCAAAAAAGCCTTCTCTGATTGGTTCTCGTGAAATTAATCACGATTAAAATTTAACATGCTTTTGTACAATTGGTCCTGACTCTATTATCTTCAGACCTTAATCTTCTTCTCTCTCAATTTTTATTCTCCCACTTATTTCCCTCTCTTCTTCTCTTTCAGTCCTTCTCATCCTCCTCCACCAGCACCTCCTTCTCCTCCTCCAACACCTCCTCCACCTCCTTCGGTTGCTAGGATATTTATTAATAGAGATTATTGAAATCTAATGGACCATCAAATCTATAGGTCCAACATCAAAATGATGATCTATTTTATTTAATAAGTGTTCGTTATTCTAATTGCATTTATATATTTATTCTTTTATAAATAAAGCTTATTTATTAATTATTAATCGATGAGAATAAATATAGAAATGCAATTAGAATAACGATAATATTTTATAAGTGTTTCAGAAACCAGGCCTTCTAGTTTGTTAAAAATCTACCATACCAGGAAGAACATTTCTTGAATACAGAGTTCTCTCTGATGTTTTGTGACATTAAGGGCCGGTTGCACAAAAGCCGGTTAAATTTTAACCGTGATTACTCGATGAGAATAAATAATATAGAAATGCAATTAGAATAACGATAATATTTTATAAGTGTTTCAGAAACCAGGCCTTCTAGTTTGTTAAAAATCGACCATACCAGGAAGAACATTTCTTGAATACAGAGTTCTCTCTGATGTTTTGTGACATTAAGGGCCGGTTGCACAAAAGCCGGTTAAATTTTAACCGTGATTAATTCCAAAAGAGCCAATCAGAGAAGCTGTCTTTTCAATAACGCCTTCTCTGATTGGTTCTCGTGGAATTAATCACGGTTAAAATTTAACTTAACCGGCTTCTGTGCAACCGGCACTAAATCTAATAAATCTAATAGGTATAATGATACATCATATTTCATAAGTGTTCCAGAAATCAGGTCTTTTAAGGCCGGTTTCCGAGCTCGGGATTCAGCTAAGTTCTAGACTTTAAACAGCTGGAGTCAGAAAATTGGCTTTCCGAAACGGGGCGTAGTCGCAGTTTTTATATTAATCTTCATTTTCTAACTTCTATAAAATTGGAAACGTTTTTCCTTGACGAGATTAAACATTCCTAAATAATTCAAAATATCTTAAACTTTACACTATTTCTCTTTATTTTATTTTGTGTTCAATTTTCAATTTTCCAAAATTTAATTAAACGTGATTTTGACTATGACTGTGACTTTGGCTCAACTCACACTCAGGCGACTCAGGTCGAGAAGAGACTCGACTCTAGTGGAGAGCATGTGTTTCCAAATGGTGACAGTCGCGGAGACTAGAATCGACTGGTCTGAGTGTCACCATTTGGAAACACATGCTCTCCACTAGAGTCCAGTCTCTTCTCCATCTGAGTCGCCTAAGTGTGAGTTGATCCTAGGACTACGCCCTGTTTCACAGACATATAAATACTTACTGACAGTTTTTATAAAGTGCTGCTCTGAAAAATACTAAAAGAGGATTAAACGCATTTTAGAAATTTAACTTCAGGTGGGCATGAAGTGCCCCCCTAACAGTGGCCTCCCAACACCCCTCACAGCCACCCCAAACCGCCAAAAAAACCTTGCAAGAATTAACCGTCAGTCAAAATTCGACTAACTGTCAAAGGTTTTTGACAATCAGTCAAAAGTTGACTCCAGGTCAAAACTTGGTTCTCTATGATTGGAAGCATCCTTCCAATCACAGAATGGACCTACAGTTTAAGGTGACTCCGAACCACCGAGGTGTGTCTCTGACACAGCTGCAACAGAGGAAACATAGATTAGACGCACAGGTAAGAGTAAACACAGAAAAACTATAAGATAATGTAAAGTGAAGTGAAGTGAAAAAATGGTGTTACTTTATTATATGTAGTCTATAATATTGGAGTTACTCTATTGTAGGCTGAAATTAAATTCAGCCTATGTATTATTTTCAGATTATAAATCAATATTTTACAAAATATTATGTAACACTTGTAAGAATTTTTTAAGATGAGAAGTCCCACTTTTTATAAGGAATGGAAATTCATCATTTCTAAGGAATATTGCAAGTATCATTCTTACCTTTTCTATTATATTCTAGAAATTATATTCTATTATAAGATTCTTAATCAATATTTTCATAAAAATAATGGCTAATATCAGATTCAGCCTATGTAAGGCCAAATTATTTCCAGACTCTAAATCAATATTTTACAAAAAATGATTTAACATTTGTAAGATTTTTTAAGATGAGAAGTCCCACCATTTTTGAGGAATGAAAATTCATAATTTCTAAGGAATATTGCAGATAGCATTCTTACCTTTTCTATCATATTGATGCTGCTATAACATTTTCTTACACCAATGTCGTACTCCATGCTGCGTAAATTCCACAAATAATTCAGGAAAAATATAACTGGAGTAAGCACTCCAAATAAAACTTTGGAATGTTCACCGAACCCGTGATGAAATATATTATAATTAATCGGAATAATTGGGTATTTTTCCAATTGAAAGGAAAGACACATATTAAAAAAAGTTGAAAGTAAAATTCCTGGGAAGAATTGCACAACCTCACAACTATGACACATTGGAACATATTAAATAAAACAATTATTGTAGTTACAGTATACTAATCACAGTACACATTGACAACAAGAAACTCTTAAAACTATGAGTCCACCCAGCTCAATTGGAGCCTCGAGCCTAGCTTTTAATTCACATGACATGTACACGAAAACACAGAGAATACAATAGAAAAAATGCCTCCAACAGACCTGGACAGGAGAGAGAGGTTGGTGTTTAGGGAGAGAGACAGAGTGGACCATCAAATCAGTATGCTCAGCCCACTGAATTGAGATCCTAGCTCCAAGTGATTGACAGTTAACAACCACCCCAGGGTCTGGCTGCATTGGTGGATGTCATTGCTGTCTTTCACTCAAATTTGGTCCTGAAAACGGTATTTTAGATCTGTTGGTGCATTGAAACAAACCGTGTGTGGTAAGGGACCTGAGCTAGATGTGCTGAAACCCTTATCCTTAATCTAAAAAGTGTGCTGACTGCTAAATCAAATCTAAATTTCCTACTTCTAAGGGGCTCCTAATGAGGGTGCTAATATTTTTGAACAATTTAAAGAGGAGTGAGTGTGTCTCACTCACTCGCTCAGAGTTTGTCTCACTGAGCTGGAAGCATAATCAGCATGCCGAGCCCACTGAAATAGGCCTCAAACTCTTATGATTGACAGCAATTGGTACTCAGTACAGGGTCTGGCTGTATTGGTGTGAGTGGATACTGTCTTTCATACCTCATCACAAAGGGACAGATTCAGGGGTACTATATCTATTATAAAAAAGCTTCAAGAAAAAATCATGTATCAGTAACTCATTATTAAAGTTAATAAAATTTCAAGGATAAGTCAGACTTTTATATGAGTTACTCAGAAAATTGATTGAAATTTAAATTTAACTTTTAAATTTCTAAACTGATGAAGAGGTCAGGGCCAGGGAATCCTTGATGATGTGCTGATCCTTGATGATCTCGATGATCCTTGATGATGAACTTAATTGATAGCCTGCTGTATTTTAAAATTAGTGTTTGTGTAGACCCAAGAGTGTGTAAAAAACCAACTACTGACACTACCCCGTGTAACCTCACACACATTTATCTTAAAAATAATCTAAATTTTTTCCAAATAATGGAATTTATGAATAATTTCAATTTTGTATCAAAAAGGGAAAAAATAAATGGATAAATCTCAAGATAAATTTGAGAACTTGGTTCAAGACATCCATATGTACAAGATTTATCCACTTTTAAAATTCAAAAAATTGAAAAATAGGTATAGTGCTGCACAACCTTACTGGTGAGAAAACTAAGAAATTCGCGATGTTGCCATTATTCGACAACTCTCAACGTTTTTCCTGTGCCAACATTCGGAAAATGGCAACGCTGCAAACCAATATTAGGGACCTCCCTTTCTACAACAAAACCCGAGACATTTGAAGCGAGTACGATGTAAAACATCCCACCAGTAAAGCTGTACAAGATTTGAGGAATTATTTTAGTTTAAATGAGAATTAGTTGAAAGTATTATCAATGTGTGTGAGGGTGTTTTTGTGTAACATGCTTAGAAATTGTATTCACTGACTCACCAGCTGCTACCAGCTCAAACCTGTTAACAAAATAGAATAATTAATTAAAGATGTCAATAAAATTATATCTATCAATAATCTATATAATTATATAAAAGCGAAATGGCACTCACTCACTGATTGACTGACTGACTGACTCACTCACTCACTCACTCACTCACTCGCATAACTAAAAATCTACCGGACCAAAAACGTTCAAATTTGGTAGGTATGTTCAGTTGGCCCTTTAGAGGCGCACTAAGAAATCTTTTGGCAATATTTTAACTCTAAGGGTTGTTTTTAAGGGTTTAAAGTTCGTCTTCTAGCATGTACATTCTTCTTCTCCCAATCTCTTAATTATAATTGAAATTTCCATATCATATGTTACTATAGAACTATAATCTAGATAGAGTACCTCTTCGAAACAGTTGTAAACTGGCAACTAAATTAATAATTTTGTCAGGTTGGCATTAAGTTGAGTTGACTTTGTTAGGTTGGCACCAAGTTGAAGATTTAAATGCATTTATCGCGGAAAAATTGACTGGGCACTGCTACTTCAATCCTGGGAATATTATATTACTAGCCGTCAGGCTCGCTTCGATTGCCATATCCGTTTAGACAGACGTTTAGTCTGGACCCACGACTAGATTGTCCTAACATATGATAAAAATGCTGAAATGAAAAATGCAGGCGAGCGAAGCGAGCCTTCTGATTTCATTCTTGGACGATCCAGTCGGGGGTCCAGGGGGCGGAGCCCCCTGGCTAGAGGGATATGGCGAGCGAAGCGAGCCTGACGGTTAGTAATATAATAAAGGAATGAATTGGCTTATAAACGTACGGGATAGGAAATACAATAATGACGCATCATCACGTTTCAACTACTCAACTGATTAACTTGCAATTTTGCATATCGATTCTTGATTCACCGAGGATGGTTATATAGGCTTATTTTAAATTCTTCAAGATTTCAGTAAATCAAGTTTCAGTTTGTCAAGATATTAGTTGAAAGCTTGCGGAACACGGCCTGTTAGTCATTAATAGAGTAAATTGATAGAGTAGGTTCAGAAAATAATACAATAAATGTGTAAAATTAGAGTGATATCATACATAATATAAGAGAACAGATTTCCACTTTCATATACTGATGAGAGATCTACAGAAATCAAGTGAGTTTTCATTTTCTAAATTATAGAAAACCGATAATCTGAGTTATTTGATCAAATCAAGAGTTGATGTACAAAAAAGTGATCTTATATCCCATTGACAATCTTTTGAAACAATATCTTCACTCCAGGTGACGAATAATATAATTTTTGAAAAGGAGACAATCATGATACAATTATTTTTCACAAAATATTGGAATCAACTAATTTTTTTCAAGTTTGATCATTTGTTTCTAAATAAGAAATCATGTCTCACCTCATCTTTGTTGCGGATGCGCCCTCCCAGCAACCAGCAAGTCCAGAGTCCAGAGTTGTTGTCCAGTCTTTCTAGCACTTTTTCACAACACTGCACTACTTTCACTAGACTTTAAACGCACTCGCGGAACGCGTATCCATTTTTGTACTGTACAGAATGTTCAGAGTTCATCACTGTATACAGTGGGCGATAGCTGAAAAATTAAAACAAAAAACTGTTAGATTGGATACAGTGGTGACACATCAACAAATCAAACCAATAATTGATAAGTCAGAGTGTCACTGTACTAGGAATTCAAAGTAGGTACTACACTAAAATATTCTCACTTTAGAGGGATCTAGTATTATTTTTAATTATTTTAATAATAAGTTTAGTCTTCTATGATTGAAAATGTTCCCAAGTAATATATCTCTCAATATAAAACATTATCTTCTATGATGTTGTATTGTATTGAATTTGAATTACTTTCTTGTTGAGCAAGGGTCCTTGAAGCATGATTTTCAAGGCTACTTACAATCTTTCTTTCTATAGAACTCATATAAAAATAATTCATATTTTGTAAGTATTTCTTCCAAATTAAAATTTCAAATTCATTAATTGATGCCTGAGAATAGAATTAACAAGAGGATTCAAGTGGACAGCGCATCAGCATTTATCTGATGGATACAGAAATACTTTGATAACATATTAAATATTACTATAAATGAGCTAAAATTTAATTATATAATATTGAAAATAGTTGATTTATTCACATAAATAATTATGTGGATACTGTTCTCTAACATCTACCTCAATTTAGAAATAGTTTTCTGTAAAGTGTAAAGTTATTAGCTCAAAAATTCCTAGTTTCATCCAAAATTTAGACTTTTTAAATAATTATTAAGTAACTGTTCTAGATTTTTTAAATTCAGACTCTAATAGTATCTATTTGATTCAAAATTTGCTCGTCTATCTAAGTATTGAAGAGTGTAAATTGTATTTTGAAAAGTGAAAGTGACATAGCCAACATTTTGATTTGGGCAGTATAGTATAAATTGGAAATGGGACAGTTTTGGGCATGAGCCTGTTGTGCCTTTCCTCATGTTAAGTATGTGTACACAATGTGATAAATAAATAAATAAATAAATTTCAATATTCTTGAAAAATGTTATGGATTGTCGTCGTCACAAGATGATTCTTGGGTTTCTCTATTATTGTTAGCACCGTACTTCACTACGTACTAATAAATTAAGATCTCCATATAGAGCCTGATATAGTAGAAATGTTGTTGTATTATGAAATAGGTCTACATCTAATATAATATTATATGACTACGCTATAAATATAGTATAGGTTGATAGTTCCAGATTGATGTATAGATAGATCACCCTCATACATATATACTTTGAAATTATTACAATATAGTAATAATTCAAATTTCAGAGATTGATTTGGAGATCAATCTCACACATAAAATATATGGGAAGCTTATTAACAATATAGTAATAGACTCAATAGTTTGTTTAGCTTTCAGAATGATGTATGCTGGAGATCCCCCTCATACATAGATACTCTGGAACCATTGCAATATATAAGTTGATGAATATAGTTCAGGTTTCAGACGGATGTAGTAGAGATCTGCCTCATTATATTTATAGGCTTTGAAGTCATCACAATATATAATTGATTTGAATAGTTACTATTAATTCGATTAGTTACTGTTCCTAACTAAAATAAATTTAATAATGAAGTTATTATCCACTTACGATGAGAAGATTTAAGCTGTAAGAGAATGCAGTTCATTAGACATAATAACATAGAAATTGTAATTAATCAATAGAATATCAATTAAATTCCTCGCTATCAAAGTTTTCTTTGTTGGAATTCAATCTTCTTGAAGACTACAGACTGTTAGAAAAGTCTTTCTCCATGAGGTGTGACGTCACCATGCTTATTCTACTACATTGGCAGGTGTCCATCTTGAAGAGGTCTCATGTTTTCATGAGAATACAGCAGCAGTCATAGTGATATTATTTCAAAGAATAATATTCTTCCTCCCAAAATGATATTTCAACATTTTGTTCTAATTTATTTCATGATTGACTAAATTTTAAATCAACAATAAGTTAAATACTACCTAGTTCTTTATTATTACTCTTCAAAATACACTTATTTTGTATTCATTAAAATACATATTTTTGAATGTACTCCAGTATTATATTGAGCTCTGTATCCCTCCACAGGAGTATACAGTATATGAGATTACACTACTTATTGCAAGTAATGGATGGACATTGTGGTGTTTCGGACTCCACCTAAATTGTGGATCCGTGGTGTCCTAATTGAAGCAAATGAAGTTGAAACTACCTTTGAAGGCTTGCTTCATGAGATAAAATCATTGAATACGGTAGCCTGGAGGTAAATCTCATATATTATTCCTAAAATTATACTTTCAAAAAGGTTTCCTCTCAAATTGAACTCATATTTCCTCCTTGTTCTTTGTTCTGGTGATGCATTAATAAACCATAGAGAAAAGATAGTATAAGATACTAGATACTAGTATACTAATGCTATCTTTTATCTGTGATTAGATTAAATTTTCCTAAAATCGGCCTAATAATAATAATAATATGATAATATAATAATATAATAATATAATAATATAATAATATAATAATATGATAAAATAATAATATAATAATATAATAATATAATAATATAATAATAATTTTTCCTAAAATATGGCCTAATAATAATGGTGAAGTGGTCATAAGAGAATGGAGACTTATCTGAAGTGTAGGAACTGCTGCATGTAGGAGATACCGGTAGCTGAAAGATGAAACAAAAAAATTTGGAATGATTCAGTAGTGACACATCAACAAATCAAACCAATTATTTATGGGTGACTGAAATAGGTATATTGACAATATACTACACTAATATACTCACTAACTTAAGGGGGATCTAGGATTATTTATAATTATTATAATCATAAGTTGAGTCTTGTATGATTGAGAATGTTCTGAATTAATATATTATCTCTCAATTTAAAACATCCTATGATGTTGTTTTGCATTTGAATCACCTTCTTGTTGAACAATAGTCCTTCAAGCATCATTTCTAATGCTTACAGCCTTTCCTCCTAGCCAACTCATGTGGAAATAATTCATATTTTTAAAGTATTTCTTCCAAATTTAAATTCAAAAATCATTAATTGATGAATGAGAGTTGCATTAACAAGAAGGTTTAAGTGGACAGCGCATCATCATTTATCTGATTGATTCAGCAACTTAAAAGTTGACATACTTACTCATCTCCTCATTAGATTACAACAAAATTTCAACTTTACTAAATATGATGAATAATTGTAAAAAAATCTGAATCAATTAATAAATTGAATTGTTAATTACTGTACCAAAAATTTTATGTAGAACAGTCGAATGTGTGAATTCATCATTTTTTTTCTCTCCCATATTTTCCATCCTTGTCAATTCTGTGAGTCATTCAATCATCTTCTCCCTCTTCAATTATTACAATGAATTTCAAGTGAGTTTCGAACCACTCTGCAGCTGCAAGGAGGATGATAAATCAGATTGGAAATTAAACTCGTCTTATTGGTACAATTGAAGAAATCTAAATCTAGAAGGCTAGCTACAAGCATCTATTCTTTGACTTGACATTTATTACATATTATTCAACTTATATCAAAAATCAAATCAAGTCAAGTCAAAATTTTTATTTGTTATCGAACATATGGTTAATTTTATATCATATTTATATAAATTATTATATTTATCTTCTGGTGAATTGTGAAATTGCCAGGAATTAAAATGAGTGAGAACTACATTGAATGATCAACACTATAGGAAACAATTCAATAACAGCAGAGAGAAAAATTTTGAAACATTGATTGCATATATTAATTATTATTTTGAAATATGAGTAAATATTGACATTGGAGGAGCAATACAATATAATTGAAAAAATTGAGCTGACATCTCTTTCATTTCACCTTAAATTTCAATATTATTGAAACTTTCGGATTGTTTAGTGTTATTTCAGGCTCTTATCAACCCTTCAAAATTCAAAATTCATCAGTCATATCTCGAATACGTATTCTCTGAGTGTTAATCTTTGGTGAAAACAGAAATTTTAAACTTAACCTCACTTTGGACTATTTATGTGGCAAAATCAAGGAATTGAAGAAGTTTTGGGCAATTGCCTGTTTCTCTTTCCAAATATCGTGTTTGTGATTGTTCTAATAAATATGATGATGATTAATATGGCCAGAATTATAAAAAGTAATGATTATTTTACCAACTTATTAATAAATTCCCATAATATTCTCACCTCTTAATCTATTTGATTTGCATAATATGATGTTGATTGATGTTCCAAACCACTATATAGGCTTTTGCCGGTAGTAGTTTCATAGCCTTCAATTTACAAATCATTGAAACAGCTTCCAAAGATATGCTCAAAACTGAAAAATACTGAAAGGATTAAACGCATTTTTGAAATTTCAATCAAGGAGGGCAAGAAGTGCCCCCCTAACAGTGGCCTCCCAACACCCCTCACAGCCACCCCAAACCACCAAAAATAAAACCTTGCAAGAATCAACCGTCAGTCAAAATTCGACTAACTGTCAAAGGTTTTTGGCAATCAGTCAAGAGTTGACTCCAAGTCAAAACTTGGTTCTCTGTGATTGAAAGCATCCTTCCTATCACAGAATGGACCTACAGTTTTAGGTGGACTCCGAACCACCGAGGTGTGTCACTGACACAGCTGCAACAGAGGAGACAGATTATACAGACAGGTAAAAGTACCGTAAATACAGAAAAACTATAAAATAATATTCAATAAAGTGAAGTGAAAAAATTGTGTTAATTTTATGTAGGGAAATATTAGATTCAGCCTATGTAAGGCCAAATTATTTTAAGATTCTTGATCAATATTTTTCTAAAAATAATGGCTTATATTAGATTCAGCCTATGTAAGGCCAAATTATTTCCGGATTCTAAATCAATATTTTACAAAAAATTATGTAACATTTGTAAGATTTTTTGAAGATGAGAAGCCCTACTTTTTTAAGGAATAGGAATTCATTATTTCTAAGGAATATTGCAATTATAATTATTCTTACCTCTTTTCTATTATATTGATGTTGATATAATATTCTCTTACACCATTGATTCCACAAATAATCAAGAAAAAAAATCTAGAGTTATCACCCGTGATGGAATGTATTTCTTTATGGTTATTAGAGAAATTATATTATTGAATCAAGTAGGTAGTAGAAACACATATTCAAGAAAGTAAAATTTGATAAAAACCTGGAAAGAATTGTACAAACTCACAACTTTCAAAAAAATAGAAACACATTAAATGAGCCTCCTATTGTAGTCATACTAATCACGGTACACATTGACGAAAATAAACTCTCAAAACTATGAGTATACCCAGCTCAATTGGAGCCTCGAGCCTAGCCTTTAATTCACATGACATGTACACAAAAACACAAAGAATACAATAGAAAAAATGCCTCCAACAGACCTGGACAGGAGAGAGAGGTTGGTGTTTTGGGAGAGAGACAGAGTGGAACATCAAATCAGTCTGCTCAGCCCACTGAATTGAGATCCCAGCTCCAAGTGATCGACAGTTAACAACCACCCCAGGGTCTGACTGCATTGGTGGATGTCATTGCTGTGTTTCACTCAAATCAGGTCCTGAAAACGGTATTTTAGATCTGTTGGTGCATTGAAACAAACCGTGTGGGGAGGGACCTGAGCTAGATGTGCTGAAACCCTATCCTTAATCTAAAAAGTGTGCTGACTGCAAAATCAAATCTAAATTTCCTACTTCTAAGGGACTCCTAATGATGGGGTGAATAATTATTTAAAGAGGAGTGAGTTTGTCTCACTGAGCTGGAAGCATAATCAGCATGCCGAGCCCACTGAAATAGGCCTCCAACTCTATGATTGACAGCAATTGGTACTCAGTACAGGGTCTGGCTGTATTGGCCTGAGTGGATACTGTCTTTCATACCTCATCACAAAGGGACAGAATAAGGGACGCTACTTCTATAACAAAAAACATCAATACAAAATAAGTAACTCATTATTACGTTAACAAGAATATTCTCAAAATATGTCAGACTTCTATGAAAAATCATGAGTTACTCAAAATTTAAATTTAGTTTTTAAACGATCTAACTAATGATGAGACAAGGGTCAGGGAATCCTTGATGATCCTTGATGATCCTTGATGATCCATGATGATCCTTGATGGTCCTTGGAAGCCTGCTGTATTAAATCTATATGTATAAATCTACGTGTTGGTATTTGTGTGTGTGAAAAAAACATGTATACTGACACCAATCCCGTGTGTAACCTCACACACACATTCTACTCGAAAAAGCATAAATTTTCTTTGAAGAGAAATCAATTTATGGCTAACTTCATTTTAAAATAATGAATTCAAAACAAGAAGTGTAGTTATCGAAATATCAATGAATAATTTTCAATTAAAATTTATGTTGTACAACTCTACTGTTGAGGAAAATTGTCTCATTATCTGACAACTTTTGATGGTTTCCATATGACATCCAACAAAATACAACAACAAAAACCGCGAGGTCTGAAACCTTTTGAAACGACTACATGACAACGATGTGGAACATCCCACCAGTGAAGATGTACAACATATCAATTAAAATCTTAGGAACATTTATTATCAGGAAAATCTCTAAATATTTCTATGTGTGTGAGGACATTTTTGTATAGTTGTGAAAAATTTAATTCGCTGACTCACCAAACTGCACTCAGCTCAAACCTGGAAACAAACAAACAGAAAAATAAGTCAAGGAGTTTAAATAGTTAAGCAATAAATACAAAGTCAAATCCATGAAATACAGCAAGATATTTAGCTTGAACTAATGAAAGAAAAAAAAATCAATTCGATTCCTCCTCTATAGCCTTCATAGAAGAATAAAAATAAATTTTAGGTCTTCCTGGATAAAATGAAGAGTTGATGGAGAGAAAAAGTCATCTCATTTTCTATTGATCAAGTCTTGAAATAAACATGTAGACTCCAAATAAAAATCAAAAAGTAGAAATATTCAAAACAGAATGATTTTCTATAGCTTGGATAAAATAAACTTTAAGTTGATGAAGTTTAACAATTATTGAATTAGTTTTATAGATCAAAAAGGATATCTCACCTCATCTTTGTTGCGGTTGCGCCCTCCCAGCAACCAGCAAGTCCAGAGTCCAGAGTTATCGTCCAGTCTTTTGAGCATTTTTTCACAACACTGCACTACTTTCACTAGACTTTAAACGCACTCGCGGAACGCGTATCCATTTTTGTGTGGTACGGAACACTCGCGAAACGCGTATCCACTTTTGTATGATACAAAATGTTCAGAGTTCATCACTGTATACAGTGGGTGATAGCTGAAAATACAAAACAAAAACTATTAGAATGATGCAGTAGTGACACATCAACAAATCAAACCAATTATTGATAAGTCAATGTGTCACTGTACTAGGAAATCAAAGAGTTACACTAAAATATTCCAACTGTAGGGGAATTGAGTATTATTTATAATAATTATAACCATGAGCTGAGTCTTGTTGTATGATTGAAAATGTTCTGAAGTAATATATCTCTCAATATAAAACATCCTATGATGTTGTATTGCATTTGAATCACCTCCTTATGAACAAGGGTCCTTGAAGCATGATTTCCAAGGCTTACAGCCATTCCTCCCAGCCAACTCATGTGGAAATTATTCATATTTGTAAGTATTTCTCCAAAATTTCAAAATCATTAATCAATGAAAGAGAGTTGCATTAACAAGAGGATTCAAGTGGACAGCGCATCAGCATTTATCTGATGGCTTCAAAATCTTTCAAAACATCATAAATATTACTATCAATCAGCTAGAATTCAATTATGTACTATTCCATATTGTTGATTTATTCACATAAATAATCATGTGGATAAGTTTATTTAACATCTACTCCAATTATAATATTCTTGAAATATCTTATGGATTGTCGTCATGATTCTTGGGTTTCTCTATTGTATATTGTTAGTAGCCTTCTTCACTGTAGGCCTACTAATATATATTTTTATCAATTAATATATTGCAGTAGTGTTGTTGTATTATGGAATAGGTCTACATCTAAAATGATATATATGACTTCACTATAATTGAATAACTTGGCTTCCAGATTGATGTATAAGGATCCACCTCATACATATATACATTGAAATCATCACAATATAGTGATAATTTTAATAGTCCAGATTTCAGAGATTGATTTGAAGATCCGTCCCACACATATAATAAATGGGAAACTTATCAACAATATAGTAATAGCCTCAATAGTTTTTGGCTTTCAGAATGGTGTATATGATCCGCCTCATACATACATACTCTGGAACCATTGCAATATATATAAGTTGATGAATAGTTCAGCTTTCAGACGGATGTAGTAGAGATCTGCCTCATCATATAGGCTTTGAAGTCATTGCAATATATATTTTATTTGAATAGTAACTATTAATTCGATTAGTTACTGTTCCTAATTGAAATAAATTTAAGTTCTTATCCACTTACTATGAGAAGATTTAAGCTGTAAGAGAATGCAGTTCATTAGACATAATAGCATAGAAATTGTAATTAATCAAATAGAATATTTTGAATAAAATATGATTGATTGATAAGCTGTAAGAGAATGCAGTTCTTTAGACATAATAGCATAGAAATTGTAATTAATCAATAGAATATCAATTAAATTCTTCGCTGCCAAAGTTTTATTTGTTGGGATTCAATCTTCTTGAAGACTACAGACTGTTAGAAAAGTCTTTCTCCATGAGGTGCGACGTCACTATGCTTATTTTACTACATTGGCAGGTGTTCATCTTGAAGAGGTCTCATGTTTTCATGAGAATACAGCAGCAGTCATAGTTATATTCTTTCAAAGAATAATATTCTTTCTCCCAAAATGATATTTCAACATTTTGTTCCAATTTATTTCATGATTGACTAAATTTTAAATCAACAATAAGTTAAATACTACCTAGTTATTTATTATTACTGTTAAAAATAAACTATTTTTGTTGGTTCTGCTTCAATTATATATTGAGCACTGTATCCCTCCACAGGAGTACACAGTATATAAGATTACACTACTCATTGCAATTAGTGGATGGACATTGTGGTGTTTCGGACTCCACCTAAACTGTGGATCCGTGGTGTCCCAATTGGAGCAGCTGCAGGTGGAACTACCTCGAGAGGTTTCCATCACCAAATGAAATCATAAACTAGCCTACAAGACTTATACTTTTCACAATATAATTTTTTAAATTATTGGGCTTTTTTCAAAAAGGTTACCTTTCGAATTGAGCTTATATTTCCTGCTTCTTGTTCTATGATCTGGTGACGCATCAATGAACCATAGAGAAAAGATAGTATGAAATACTAGTATACTCATGCTATCTTTTCTTTGTAATAAGATTAAATTCTCCTAAAAGATACGGCCTAATAATAATGGTGAAGTGGTCAAAAGAGAGTGGAGACTTATCTGAAGTGTAGGAACTGCTTCATGTAGGATTAGTCCATGAAGGCTGTTTGCTTGGTCTTCACTGCATCATGATATCTCCTCATACGGAAACTGTGGAGAAGAAGGTTAGAGAGTGTTAGATTTATCTGGGAAATAGATGTCTTGGAAAATCTAAATTGGGAAGTCAGATTTGTCTATAGTATAAGATGGGCCTACATAAAGAAGTAACATTTTAAATATTGTAGATTATACAGGTGAAAGTGAACGACCCTGTAGAACCCCAATATTTTAAGGGTATCTGAATGATTTAATAATATTGTTAACACTATGTTTCTCAGTTTTAAAATGGATTTTTCAAGTAACAAATTCAATACTCCATGTGTAGCATCATCTATATATTTTGTCATTTCGCATAAATTTTCCGAAAAGGCTACGTCGAATGCATTGGCCATGTCAATAAAAAGCTCATTTGAGTCAAATTTATGCATAAATAGGACATAGCTTACATCCATTCCAATTATTTTCAAGGTTTTTGGTGGGAAAGTAACTATTCAAATTGAAATGGCCGTCAAAAAAGTCAGTTCTACCAACATTCCACAAACAGATGCACCCGAACAGATCGATATCATTGACATTTGATATCATGAACTTCAATGTTCAATAATGAATGACTGATTCCAAGTATCTACAGTAAAAATTATGAAAAAATTGATTCATAACTGATTATCAGGATTTTATTATTAGAATGGGAGGTTCTTGAAGGAATGATCGGGACAGAGCTTCTATAGAGGTGAGCGTTTGATAGCTTTTCATAAATTCTGAACAGAAAATATTTTTTTATAACCATTTTTTAACATTCTTATCAAGATTTGGATAAAATATTCAAATTATCATCAATCACTGAATCTTTAATCTCCCACGTAGATCTATGCCAAATACAGCTTCGTAATACGCATGCAAAAATAGCGTTAACGTTGAATCAGCTCCGTTCTCTGTAATAACGTTTACTGAACACTCAAACAGAAGTATTGTAGAGCATATACGCATGTTATCTGTGTTTAAAATGAGAATATATTGTCATTTGGAGGCGAAAATCCGATTTTCAAACCCAATCTTGTATCTTAAAACATCAATGATCATTTTCCTTCTAGGTTATGCTACCATAGCCGTTACTTGTTCTATTGCACCGCGATCACCAATTACATTCCATAGCCATAAGAAAATGGCGGGAAATTCAAGATCCTTGTGCACTTCTGGAATAGCTTCAATGGTCGAAAGATATCCCATTTAATAGCGATTCATGAAGCTTTCGATGACTATTATCATCAAATTCTCAATAAGGAGAATCGATTGAAATCATTTCAAAAGAAATAAACGAGAGCCAATGACTGAACATTAAAAATTCTGAATAAATCCAGCTCTACCTTGTAGCATCCCATAATTTCCAACCCCTTTACTATTTATTTCAACTGTTCTAAACTCTAAAATTGAATAATTTCGCGTTATCATATCCCCAAATCTTGATTTCAAAAGAGTTTTATAAATTAAAATTGTGTGTTCCCCTAAAAATTGTCTAAAAGCGGTCTCAACTCAAAAGTGAGGTTAGGTTTCTGCAATATCCTCACAGTGAGAACTATCACTGTTCTAAACTCTAAAATTTGGCAATTCTGTATCTTCATGTTCCCAAATCTCAATTGGAACAGAGTTTCATCAATCAAAATCGTTTGTTCCCTTAAAATCGTCTAAAAGCGGTCTCAACTCAAAAGTGAGGTTAGGTTTCTGCAATATTCTCACAGTGAGAACTATCACTGTTCTAAACTCTAAAATTTGGCAATTCTGTATCTTCATGCTCCCAAATCTTAATTTGAACAGAGTTTCATCAATCAAAATCGTTTGTTCCCTTAAAATCATCTAAAAGCGGTCTCAACTCAAAAGTGAGGTTAGGTTTATGCAATATCCCTAACAGTGAAATTGCTTTCAACTACTGATCTAAACTCTAAAATTTGGCAACTCTGTATCTCTATGTTCCCAAATCTTGAATGGGACAGAGATTTGGATCAATCAAAATCGTCTAAAAGCGATCTCAACTCAAAAGTGAGGTTAGGTTCCTTCAATTCATAGATTCAAGATCTTAGGAGATCTCTAGAGGTTAGGTTCCTTCAATTCATACAGTGAGTAGTATCACTTTCATCTGTCAGTATTCCTTGAGAATAAATTCAATGCTTTCAATCCGGCCAATGCTGACGGGAAAAACAGAAAGGGGTGTAGGCTACCAGAAATGCTGATGCTGGGTTGTCGAAGTATCATAGCTTGTAGGCCTATCTATTTGTGGGGAAATAGACTATATCCGAAATACCAAATAATAGTCTATCATCTCGGGTATTATAGAGAAAACAAGGTATCCCATTATATAGGGCATTTTTGTTCCAAATTTCACTTTTGACTCAACCTACCTAGATAAACCTCCGAAGAGATGGACTGTGGAGAACAGAGGGCTTTGTAATATCACTATTTATTCTATCTTATCTATTATAGTACGTACCCGATTTACCCAGACATGTTTCAACTGCAGAGTCCCATGATATACAAACCCCAGAGTTGAGCGGAGGTACAGGAGAGGATTAAAGGATCTACTTTGAAGTTGGTTCCAAACAGCGAAGTCAATTCCTAGCTCATAATTATCAGCGCTGCCCTCCAGCGGTCACCCTTCCAACGGGAGAACCGAGAGCACTGAGCTTAACTTGTGCTATTAGATTACTCTGTAGTGAGATTCACGATATAAAGTCAGCACCTGGTGTTGCTATCCTTGTCTGTCATTGGACAAAACAGATAGCTACATCCTTTTCCAACTCAGCAGTTGCCAAAGTGTTTGTTCTCATTGAAGAATGATAATGGAACTACTAGACTATTTAATGTCTATTACGAGAATGTATTATCAAATCATGAAAAGATATAAAATATCCTAAGTTGATAAAATAAATTTGAGATAGAATAATTGATAATTATTTTTATGAACGCAAGAATCAACAATGAATATCATATCAGATATACCAGTATGACTTGAATCAAAGCCATCTACTGTAGAAGCCGATAGAAAAACAAAATTGACAACAATGTCTTCCTATAATATCCACTGACTTTATAACGTAAATCCCGCTATAGAAGATATTTTCGCTTGCCGCTACTGAATTCACGCTGCACTTTGTTCATTTATTTGAAAATATACATAATTTGAGGGCATCAGGAACTACATAGCATTATCTCCCTCATAATTGATTAATAATTACGCTGCCCTACCGTACGCATAAGCTTGCAACAGAATATTACAGTGAAGGCCAGTTCCCATTGCCACAAATCCCAGAAACAAGTTGCACAACTAATCATTGATTGCTATATTCTGGAGACAGCTACATGTTGAGATACATTAATCTGTGGCAATGGAAACTGGTCTCAAGTAGTTAGTAGTAGACACATTGAAATGGAGTGCCACCTCGCCTCGCTCCAATCTGCGCCACTCTCTCTCTCTTCAATGTTGACAGTACTCTGTCAATAGTCTGCGCTTGTTTGCTATTCATCCGAATATTAATTTAATCTCAGTTGAGAAAATTTATAATCAAATCATGAAGATATAGTCTTCTTGGTGGATTACATAAATTTGAGATAGATTAACTTATTATAAGATAATGGGCCGATTGAATTAAAACTAGAATCTATTGACTAGCAACTAGCCATCAGTTCTAGCTATACAAATAACAAAATTATACAGCCGACTCGAAAACGCCTTTGCTTTAAAACGACTTGTAATACAAATTGCTAAATTTTATTCAATCAACCTCTTATCTCATTTTCAAATCAAATCAGTTCCAATAATATTAAACACTTTTGTAATCTGTATTTAATATAATTTGTTTTGTAAGGAAATAAAATTTGATTTGATTCTAGTCATAACAGAGCACAAGCAGAGCGTTTTTATTATTGTTGGGCGCGCGCATGGAAAAATATTTCTGGATCACTTGCATCACAAGTGATCACCCACCCTTAAGGTAGGCACACACAGATCGTCATTGGACGGACGGCACGCATCGGACGATTAGTTTTCAATTGGAGTGCGCATACCTATACGATGCTGATAGTTAAATTATTGAAAACTCAATAATTATTGAATTAATTTGAAACACTCAAATTATTGAAAACAATGCATCAAATCTAATCGTCCGATGCGTGCCGTCCGTCCGATGACGATCTGTGTGCGCCTACCTTCAAGCGCCACAAACACGCAAATTTCACTTTTCAACATCTGTTGATCAGCTTTATCCTCTGTACTACAAACAAAGATATAATAAGCATCAGCTGATGTCAAGTAAAACGCGCGTATTTGTGGCGCATAAGTCTGTACTCTTTTGCGGGTCGCGCAGCGCATATAATTATTATGGGGGATATGAAAGTCCACTAAGAATAAGACTAGAATCTTATTTTTATGAATACAGATTATGAAACAAATAACGCTTTACAACTATTAGAATGTCACTGTTTCAGACATCATAGCGAATATGGTCTGAGGTTTCAATGAAATAAGATAAGTTCACTCATAAATCAATCATTCAATATTGTAAAAAATGAAATGATGATGATGATGATGATGAATGAAATAAAAATGTATGATAAAATAAAAATAAAATTATGAAACAAAAAATAATGACGTTTAATAACAAATAAATCATAAAACGAAAATAAAAAGATGAATGAAAAAACATAAAATGATAAATTACTCAATTTATTGTCTTTGTCAGTTTATTGTCTTGGTCGTAACACTTAAGTCATATTAAAATAATCTACAAAGTAATATTGAATTCCAGAGTCTATGTTGACTGGCGATTCCCTTTCCTGTAATATAAAATTGGAACAACATTTAGAGCTTTGATTCATTTTGCACTTTTTTTGAATAAACAAGCCGTGCGACTGCCGTCAACTAGTGGTGCTCATACTCACATGCTTAAAACTCACTAATAACAACAGGGAGAAATAATGAATGAAAAAATAAAATGGTGAAAACAAAACAAAATAATGATTGATGAAATGATAGAAATGATGAGGGGGTTTCAAACAGCACTGATCAAGTGAAAGCATGAAAGAAAGGTGAGATTAATGCACAGTCGAAAAGTGACTGGGAAACGAAACAAAGCTGGCTATGTACATGGAAGAATGGAAATAATATCCATGGGGAAAACTGTTTCAATGCAGAAGATGCAAACTGATTCAACGTTATCAACAATTTTACAAGCAATCATCCAACTAAAAAAAAAGTATAGTCTCAAGTAGAAGGTGCATAGAGCAGTGAAATAGAGCAAGTTTCAAGTCAAGTGAATAAAATAGAGAAGTAGAAGATGCAGCTATTCACAAGCAGACGAGTACTCAACGAAAAAAAGTGAAAAGAAAACCAGATAGTCGATGAAGAAAAGTCAACATGCGAAGATGAGAAACAAGACGAAACTAGTCACAAGTCAATAATATGCAACGATTCATGAGTCCAAAAGTCAGGTTAAACGTCAGTTTTATAAGTCTATTTATAATCTATCTAGTCAATTAGTCAGGTTGAACGTCAGTTTTAGAAGTCTATCTAGAAAAAAGTCTAGATCTGTAGAATTCTAGTTTGAAATCTCAACTACAAACTCATAAGGTGACAAATTCAAAGTTTTATAAGGCACTTTTTTATAAAAGTGCAGTAGGAACGCAAGCAAATATATTTGCAGCACGCTGTATTACAATAATAGCAATTATATACAAAGCTTCAATATAATAATATAGATTATAGCAATGACTGGATATACTGCATTCAATTTATTTGACAACACAGGGTTGTCACGTTGTGTATATCCAGTAAATATAGGCTCACATAGAAAGGTCGTAATTTCGCACAATTCGGCAACGCAGCTGTTATGTCGCAACTAGTTTTATTGAGGGCCGTTTGCACAGTGAAAGCTTCAACTGAATTGAATCAGTTAGTGGTCTAATTTGAAAAATGAATCACAACACAGCAAACGAAGTTTAATTTGGATCTAATCCAGTTCAAACTGAGATTACGTCTAAACTGACACTGTGCAAACAGCCCTTAATACTAAGGTTTTGCAAGCTTACAGAGCCAACAAATTTAACTGTGGATTCAGGTAAATCTAGTCATATTATATCGCTTGAAGCCATAGAATAATCGAGGAAAAGAGTCTAGAATAGGTAGACTTCTTACTTGAAAGGCAACTATTTTTAATAAAGCAAGCGAGGTGAAAGTAGTCCATCTATTCTGATACTGTGATGGTATTTCAGTTTTTCCGTTACACACTAGACAATTTGAGACCTGGCAGATCTGAGGAACTCCCCTAGTGGACGCTACTATCTATACATTAATAGATACAATCATTCTCAACTATGAATGATTGGGAAAGGAACAACAGACTTAAAGCCCAAAACTGTTCCTTTCCCAAATTTAGATAGAAATTGTCCAAAAATAGGTTATGTTATGTTATAGTTAACACTATTAACCCCGTGTGCAGCATGCTTTAGGAATAACAAGTATTTGAAAGCCACCCAACAATTCCTTAAATTAGCAGAGAATTTTTAGATCGACACAGCTATAGTAAAATACCGACTGACGGCTCAAATAGAACCATCAAGGCTCAAGTTCAATTTCAGGTTGGATTTCACCGCAACACACCGGTTCAATTTTATTCAAGTAATGAGTCAAATATTTTTAAGGTTCAATATAGTCGATCGAAGAATGCATTCAATATCAAGCAAATAATGCATGGTGCAAAATCAAACACAATATAGTGAGGTCCACGTTATAATGGCAGTATTTGATTAACATTGGTGTTGCTATCCTTGTCTATCATTCCACAAAGCAGACAGCACTACCCTTTTCTACCTCCACAACGTTCCAGTCATCGTTTTTCAACAATGTAGAAATATAATTAATTGAAAATATATGCAATCTGTATCACGAGAAATTATTATTTTATCGTTGGAAAATATTTTTCCTTGACGAATAAAATATAATCGATTATTTCAAACAAGAATGAACAGTTAATATTACATCAGATCTCAGCTATCCTCTACTGAAGGTAGTGACAAGTCAGAGAACCGGCAACGCTTTCTCCTATCTTTCTCCACTGCCATTATAACGTGGACCTCGTAACACACTGTACAAGTAATACACATTCCAAGAAGTACCGCATATGATGCACAATCAAACATAATAAATACAGTGCTTTGTACATCAAGCAATTGGTAACAATGCAAAGAACAAAATGCAAAAATATTAAAAATACAGAGCAGTGGATTGTAGGCTACTAACCTGCAGAAATTTGTCGATTGGTGATAGATACACGATATGAAGATGTGAAGTAATCCACCGCTGAAGATTGGAGACGAAGTCTTCTCAAGCAGTACAAGTTTCCTCATATTCCTCTGCGCGGTAGCCCACTTCCAAGATTCGTATTCACTGCAAAATAATCAACACAATACTTAGCCTACCAATTAAAGATCACACTCTACAAATACACGATAGAAACAGACCCGACTCACAAGAAATTAGAAACAATAACACAGAAATTGTAATTAATCAATAAAATAACAACTAAATCCCTCGGTTTTGCTTTTATCTGAGAGATTTACTCCAAAGGGCAGACCATATTGAGCGTTTTTTCAGATATGTTATAATCAAGTAAAACTGTCTGATGACACAGAACATCGATTTAATTGATCGATTCAATTCATACCCAATCTAAGGAATACAAAACGCCCCTGTCTAGTTTACAAAACGTCGATTTAAATAAATTGATCGATTCAATTCATACACGGTAGAAACAGTTTAGACTCACAAGATATTAGAAACAATAACATAGAAATTGTGATTAATCAATGGAATATCAACTAAATTCCTCGGTTTTGCTTTTATCTGAGAGATTTAGCCTACTCCAAAGGCCAGACCATATTAAGCGTTTTTTTCATACATTTTAGAATCAAGAAAAACTGTCTGGAATACAAAACATCAATTAAATTGATCGATTCAATTCATATACCCAATCTAAGGTGATTCAAATTCATGTAGTTTCTTTTTATATAAAATTAATTGATGTTTGTTAAATTTAAATATAAGGGAATTAGAGCACAATAATAATAATAATAATAATATCGAGTGACCTGGCTGGCTCAGGTACAAGACATCACATAATCACAATCTGAATGATTGTTTTCTCCTCTGACTTGAAGTCGATTCACTGGAAAGTTTCCAACTTGATGAAGTTAAGTTAATGTTAACAACAACTTTAATTATTATCATTCATATTGCAATTCCAATTTTAGGATTTATAAATATCATAGCACAATTTGTGTGATTAAAATACCGCTTGAAATCATACGAGACCAAAAGATTGATTGATTGATTGGTTCATTACTGGTGTCAGTTAGTTAAATTGAAATAAAACGGAATTAGAGCTCAATAATAATAATATCGAGTGACCTGGCTGGCTCAGGTCTGGTGTCGTAGTTTTCAGGTCGCAACTGATCAATTAGAGCATAAACAATCAATGTTACAGGACTATTCAAAAATAAAATCAATGTTAAAATCATTCAAGTCCACAGTTTATTATAAACAATGAATTGTATGAATAATAATGAGAGGGTTCATAACACAACTTACATTCAGCAATCAGCTATTAGATATTTACTTCTATTGGTGCCGCTGCCTTCCAGCATCCATTGCAGCCCAAGTCAGTGAAATTCCTCCATCAGCCACCTGAAAATGTAACCCTATTTTAATATTCTGTTGCAGAAACGACAAGATTTATTATAAACTTTTCCATCAACGAATTAACTTTCAATGTCTCACGCAATAAAATTGTTCATCATTAGTTTCTCGCAATAAAATATTCCCGTATTCCTCACGCGACGGTTTTACATAAAATAAAAAAACCAAGTT
The DNA here is from genome assembly GCF_014356525.2 of Nilaparvata lugens. Classification (NCBI taxonomy): domain Eukaryota; kingdom Metazoa; phylum Arthropoda; class Insecta; order Hemiptera; family Delphacidae; genus Nilaparvata; species Nilaparvata lugens. Next base: position 18,641,148 of record NC_052517.1, on the reverse strand, counting down.
TAATACCTTAGAAGGTCATTATTAAAGTTTTCTATAATTAAAATAAAAGACCTACCGTAAAAACAATTTCATAAATATAACCAAATATCGTAGGCCTACAATAAAACTATTAGTGCCGGTTGCACAAAACCCGGTTAAATTTAAATCCTGATTAATTACACGAGAACCGATCAGAGAAGCCGTCTAATCAAAAAAACCTCCTCTGATTGGTTCTCGTGAAATTAATCAAGGTTACAATTTAAAATACTTTTGCGCAACCGGGTCCAGATTGAGATGGAAATATGCTACAATATAACCATAGGCTATTCACTATTTTGAATTTATGAAAATCTACTGAAAAAATTTAATAATGATAATTCTACTCAATAAAATCAAATTATTAAAAAAATTCATTAGATAGACAATCATTTCGATTAGACTGAAAACTCTGATAACCATAAATGTCGACCGGATAATCAGATAATTCTATCAACACAAGCCCTGATTATCATCAAAAAATGCCAATAAACAAACATCGAATCACTAATATAAAAGAATATCGTAATATTTAAAAAGACCTGTTGATAATTATTATTAGTTTAAGCCTATATATAATATTATCATTAGTATTAATAATTTCCATCTGAAGACCTGTTGAGCCAACCTACACTGATACCATAGGAGATAGTACTTTCATGTTAAACTTCGAAAAAATATCATGAAAATTTATAATTTCTACCATTAGTTTTTTTTTAATTGACATTAAGAACACATTTTTCATGAATACAACCATCAAATCGATTAAATTATTACATTTAAACTTGATTGAAATGAATACAAAATCTAGCCTACGGAATACCCTGGCCCAGGCAAAAATCCATTACGAGATTATGAAATAATTATCGGACAGAACTTTAAAAACTATTGGAAAAATTGAAAACAAGTTTTATGAGCTTAAAATGACAGATTAATAACGGTAAATTGCTTGAAATAGTGATAGTTTTGAATCAAAATATGTAATGTCTTGCCTTCGAGTTGACGGGAAGGGCCTAGGCCAAAATTCATTACGAGATAATGAAATAATTATCGGACAGAACTTTAAAAACTATTGGAAAAATTGAAAACAAGTTTTATGAGCTTAAAATGACAGATTAATAACGGTAAATTGCTTGAAATAGTGATAGTTTTGAATCAAAATATGTAATGTCTTGCCTTCGAGTTGACGGGAAGGGCCTAGGCCAAAATTCATTACGAGATAATGAAATAATTATCGGACAGAACTTAAAAAAACTATTGGAAAAATTAAAAACAAGTTTTATAAGCTTAAAATGACAAATTAATAACGGTGAATTGCTTGAAATAGATAGTTTTGAATCAAAATAGGTAATGTCTTGCCTTCGAGTTGTCGGGAAGAATTGGGCCGTCATATTTCAACTCACATCTTCAAAAATGTCCTATCAAACTCGATTTCTATGTTCACAGAATTTGATAACGATTATAGGGAACACATTTCATAATAATTCAAACCTGAACTCGACAAATTGTCACTAAAAACTTCAATAAATTGACGAACTAGACGGAAAAGGAGCTGTAAGACGCCATTTTGACGATTTTTCATTTTTCAACACCAATTTCTGAAGGAGAAAGTGGGAGAAGGCAGAGCTACCAACCTAGCGGCAAGAAATTTTACTACGCTTCAAATCTCTTTCCCAATGCAACAAGTGATTGAAGTGTTTCAATTATTGGCAAAAGCAGAACAGCTATAGTGAGGTCCACGTTATAATGACAGTATTTGATCAACTTTGGTTTCGCTATCCTTGTCTATCATTCCACAAAGCCGGTGGTAATATCCTTTTCTAGGTCCACAACGGTGCCAATTATGTTTTTGACAGTGTAGAAATATGATTAATTAAATGAATGCAGAGAATCGGCATCGCTATTCTTCTATCTTTATCTACTGTCATTATAACGTGGACCTCACTATAGTTCTAAAGTTTTCTCTCTTCCGAAGGGAGAGAGAATGAGGGAGAGAAAAATAAGAATACGAATTAAATCCTAACCTAAATATTAAATTATAATATTTTCAAAAAATCGTTTTGAAACCAATATAATTACAAAAATTGAAGTCTAATATGATTATCTCTCAATAATATATATGAGGTGAAAACAATGTTTAAAAGACTCCTGGAGCTGATTTTTCATGGAAAAGTCGACAATTTTGGACAAAAATTTTGATCAATTTTGGACAAAAAACAGAGAAATAAAACTGAATTATAGATAAATCTTATCTTTAAAATGTCAATAAACACTTCTTTCAAACTTTTACCACTTAAAAAAGCTTCTGGAAACAATAAAATGCTACAATTTGATTTCACGAACTATGCAATAAACTTGCAGAATACAGACAGCCTTGCAGCTATGTGCCGGTTGCACAAAAGCCGGTTAAATTTCAATCCTGATTAATTTCAAGATAACCAATCAGAAAAGCCGTCTTTTCAAAAAGGTTTTCTCTAATTGGTTCTTTTGGAATAAATCATGGTTAAAATTTAACAGGATTTTGTGCAACCGGCAGTGATGTCTTGCAGTGACCTAATTTGCCTATTCCTTAATTTGGTTTTAAAACACATAAGAAAAGGTCGAAGTTGGTATAAATCTCAAAAATACTAGCTCCAAGTATCAAACTAATTATTCATCGAGAAATTAAGCTCATAAACTAATAGTTTAAAAGATGACGACTTGAAAATTTGAACATTCAAACGGTCTAGAAAGTACTTGTGAATAAACAACATATCTAAAATACTTTTAAAAAAACAAATATCAAAATGGCTTACTGGATGTCTGCCTGAAACTATTGAAAGTTATTTTTCTGTAATTATGTGATTCCCATTCTATTATAATACTTATTTTACCTTTTTTGCACATACCAACTTGAAAGAGAAAGATGTGTGAGTGTGTGTGTGAATGTAGCATTAAAAACTTTTTTCACTGACCTCCTACTTGCATACAAATTGTAAATAATTTAGCAAGTAGTATTTTTATTTTGACAGGAACTAACTGTATAGAAGTTTATATCTTTATTTCACTGAGTTGTGTTTTTTTTGTCAAAATAAAAAACGATTTGATTTGATATCTAGTCGATTGAGAGCTTAAAATACACAGATACAAAGAAAATAAAAAGATACACATATCAATGAGACACAAGAAGGAACAATGGAAAATCAAAGAATGAACACAATATTTATTTATTGAAAAAACATCACATGAAAACAAAAATAAAATAAATAAAGAAATAATACAAATATTGAGGCTGTTTCATGTTCACATTGCTGTTCTAAGACCAGCTACTGATTCGTCAATATGGATAATATAATAGAGAAAAGATAGCATAAGAAGATATATCCCATGATATAGGTCGTCCATGTTCCAAATTTCAAGCAATTTTTTTGTTAACTCAAGCCGATTACTGTCGACTATGCTTCTTATGACATCTTTTCTCTATGATAATATCTTGGTTGATTTTTATTCTACACAGCACTCCTCATGAAATCAATTAACTGCATCTATGGCCCCAACTGTACGGGCGTCTCAAACGCGCTGACTTTTTATAAATCGTTAGCCGGATACATTGACTCTATGGAGTAAACTATACGAGCGAAAAAGACGCTCCCCATGAGACGCCATGCACTCTAAAGAAAGGCGAAAAAATTCAGCCCATCTAAGACGCCCATATATATTAGATTAGACACACAATAAGCTTCGGTTGACGTGTAAGACGCTCCCCATGAGACGCCATGCACTCTAAAGAAAGGCGAAAAAATTCAGCCCATCTAAGACGCCCATATATATTAGATTAGACACACAATAAGCTTCGGTTGACGTGTGAGGTTCTTGGGATCTTTGAATCCGTCCCATAAAAAAAACATATTAGATTAAGTTACTTGATACTCACTTTATACTTGAAGTTCTACCACTGGAAACGCGTTTGCGCTTCAGATTTTTAATCAGCTCAAGAGATGTAGCATAGAGAAAAGATAGCATAAGAAGATATCCCATTGTATAGGTATTTCATGTTCCAAATTACAACAGATTTTCTGTTAATCCAAGCCGATTACTGTTGAATACTGTCTATTATTAGTGTGTTGTTGGGAGTGTGAGAGTGTAAGAAGGGCACAGTATGAGAGACTACCAGCGTCACATAGCTTCACCAAAAACAACTACTAGGACTATCGGCTTCAGTTAACACTCACATTTGCAACATAGACACCCTATACACTGTATATTATTAGTGTGTTGTTGGGTAATTTATATTTACCATTACCAAGAAAATATCAAATCAAATTTTATTCTCTTCAAGAAACAGTTCAAAAAATAATGTTAAATACATCACATAATCCAAAAAATATACAATAGTCATACAATATTTCACAAACACAAAAAAAACAGTTAATTAATACTACTGTATCACGAGAAATGCCGTCCAGCACACAAAATCCCCTTGTAGTCCACTGGAGAGAGTCGCTAGATATAGAAACTATCATTTTATAAATGAAAAAACTATCATTTATAAATATAGCCTAAATCATTTTTATAAATATAAACTATCATTTTATAGAAACTATCATTATATAAATTAATAATACATTTTCAAAATTGGAATTGGATATTGTGATAGTCCATGATATTTATTCATGGCCTACAAAGGATATGACAGCGGTGCAGCGTTGGAGAAGGATAGAGCTATCTGCTTCATCTGATGATAGACAAGGATAGCAACACCAATTTTCATAATTTATTTGTTAATTTTAATCAACACCAAATTTAATAATATATTTGTTAATTTTAATCAATTATTCAAAGAAATTAAAATTGAAATTTGAAGAAACTTCAGTTTATTAATTTTAAATCAATTTTAATTTCACAATGTATGTTTGTAATATAGTGGAATATATTGCTTAATTATGGTGGCTTCAATTTTGTTTGGAATAATTATTATTTATTAATTTATACATTGATAGATACAATATAATTCTCAACTCTGAATGATTGGGGAAGGAACAACAGGCTTAAAGCCTAAAACTGTTCCTTTCCCAAATTTAGATAGAAATTGTCCAAAAAATAGGTTATGTTAACACATCACGATTTTTGTCCAATTTTGAGTCCAAAATATGTATAAACTAGGAATTTAGAATTTAGGAAAGTTGAAAACCAAATTAAATAAGAATACTTCACTAAATCATCACTAATAACTGAAAAATACTGTATTATAATAATTAAAAATTTTAAAACGTGAAAAGAAACTCAAACTAGAAACACTTTTGACACCATTTTTCACAAATTATGTAACCTATTGTTGTGATGTAAGTTATTTCTACATTTGGAACAAATAATTGAATGATTTTATTTTATTCTCCAATTATGAAGCCTATTGTTGTATATGTATTTCTACATATGAAACAAATAATTGCATGATTTGATTTGATTTTGTATTATCTAGCGGCAGATTTGAACGCAGGTCTTGATAGATCAGTGAATCCCTGCGATGACTTCTACCAGTTTACTTGTGGCAATTGGGCCAAAGTGCACCCTCTGCCCCCCACAGAGGCGCACTGGAATCAGTTCAATGTCGTCAATTTGAAGCTCGAACAGCAGTTGAAGAGTGAGTGAAAATTATAGAGAAAATATCAAATTAGAAGATATCCAATTGTATAGTTGGTTTATGTTGCAAATTTCTTATTTATTTATTTTTTGATAGAATAATTACAAATTACAAATTCTTCTCCGATTACTGTCGACCACTGTCTATTGTTAGTGTGTTGTTGGGAGTGTAAGAGTTTAAGAACGGCACAGTATGAGAGACTACCAGCATCACACAGCTTCACCAAAAACAACTACTAGGACTATCGGCTTCAGTTAACACTCACATTTGCAACATAGACACCCTATACACTGTCTATTATTAGTGTGTTGTTGGGAGTGTAAGAGTGTAAGAAGGGCACAGTATGAGAGACTACCAGCGTCACATAGCTTCAACAAAAACAACTACTAGGACTATCGGCTTCAGTTAACACTCACATTTGCAACATAGACACCCTATACACTGTCTATTATTAGTGTGTTGTTGGGAGTGTAAGAGTGTGAGAAGGGCACAGTATGAGAGACTACCAGCATCACATAGCTTCACAAAAAACAACTACTAGGACTATCGGCTCCAGTTAACACTCACATTTGCAACATAGACACCCTATACACTGTCTATTATTAGTGTGTTGTTGGGAGTGTGAGAGTGTAAGAACGGCACAGTATGAGAGACTACCAGCGTCACATAGCTTCACCAAAAACAACTACTAGGACTATCGGCTTCAGTTAACACTCACATTTGCAACATAGACACCCTATACACTGTCTATTATTAGTGTGTTGTTGGGAGTGTAAGAGTGTAAGAAGGGCACAGTATGAGAGACTACCAGCGTCACATAGCTTCACCAAAAACAACTACTAGGACTATCGGCTTCAGTTAACACTCACATTTGCAACATAGACACCCTATACACTGTCTATTATTAGTGTGTTGTGGGAGTGTAAGAAGGGCACAGTATGAGAGACTACCAGCGTCACATAGCTTCACCAAAAACAACTACTAGGACTAACGGCTTCAGTTAACACACATTTGCAACATAGACACCCTATACACTATCTATTATTAGTGTGTGTTGGGAGTGTAAGAGTGTGAGAAGGGCACAGTATGAGAGACTACCAGCATCACATAGCTTCACAAAAAACAACTACTAGGACTATCGGCTCCAGTTAACACTCACATTTGCAACATAGACACCCTATACACTGTCTATTATTAGTGTGTTGTTGGGAGTGTGAGAGTGTAAGAACGGCACAGTATGAGAGACTACCAGCGTCACATAGCTTCACCAAAAACACTACTAGGACTATCGGCTTCAGTTAACACTCACATTTGCAACATAGACACCCTATACACTGTCTATTATTAGTGTGTTGTTGGGAGTGTAAGAGTGTAAGAAGGGCACAGTATGAGAGACTACCAGCGTCACATAGCTTCACCAAAAACAACTACTAGGACTATCGGCTTCAGTTAACACTCACATTTGCAACATAGACACCCTATACACTGTCTATTATTAGTGTGTTGTTGGGAGTGTAAGAAGGGCACAGTATGAGAGACTACCAGCGTCACATAGCTTCACCAAAAACAACTACTAGGACTAACGGCTTCAGTTAACACACATTTGCAACATAGACACCCTATACACTATCTATTATTAGTGTGTTGTTGGGAGTGTAAGAGTGTAAGAAGGGCACAGTATGAGAGACTACCAGCGTCACATAGCTTCACCAAAAACAACTACTAGGACTATCGGCTTCAGTTAACACTCACATTTGCAACATAGACACCCTATACACTGTCTATTATTAGTGTGTTGTTGGGAGTGTAAGAGTGTAAGAAGGGGACAGTATGAGAGACTACCAGCGTCACATAGCTTCACCAAAAACAACCACTAGGACTATCAGCTTCAATTAACAGTCACATTTGCAACATAGACACTATTGGAGGACATCAGAATACTCATGCCCCAACTTCTAAGACAACAATATATGCCCCGTCTTCCTTCAATCACCTCATATCCCACTAAATATGGAGTAATGTCGAATTTACAGAATGAGCTAGCTATTTGAAGGAATCGAACCTAATCAAAGAGGGTTATTAATGAAATAACTATTGGAGGACATCAGAATAGTCATGCCCCAACTTCTAAGACAACAATATATTCACCGTCTTCCTTTAATCACCATATATCCCACTAAATATGGAGTAATGTCGAATTTACAGAATGAGCTAGCTATTTGAAGGAATCATACCTAATCAAAGAGGGTTATCAATGAAATAACTATTGGAGGACATCAGAATAGTCATGCCCCAACTTCTAAGACAACAATATATTCACCGTCTTCCTTTAATCACCATATATCCCACTAAATATGGAGTAATGTCGAATTTACAGATGAGCTAGCTATTTGAAGGATTCGAATCAAATCAAAAAGGGTTATTACAGAAATAACTTTTGGAGGACATCAGAATACTCATGTCCCAATTTCCAAGACAACAATATATGCCCCGTCTTCCTTCAATCACCTCATATCCCACTAAATATGGACTAATGTCGAATTTACATAATGAGCTAGCTATTTGAAGGATTCGAATCAAATCAAAAAGGGTTATTACAGAAATAACTTTTGGAGGACATCAGAATACTCATGTCCCAATTTCCAAGACAACAATATATGCCCCGTCTTCCTTCAATCACCTCATATCCCACTAAATATGGACTAATGTCGAATTTACATAATGAGCTAGCTATTTGAAGGATTCGAATCAAATCAAAAAGGGTTATTGATGGAATAACTTTTGGAGGACTTCAGAATACTCATGCCCCAACTTCTAAGACAACAATATATTCCCCGTCTTCCTTTTATCACCTTATATCCCACTAAATATGGAGTAATGTCGAATTTACAGAATGAGCTAGCTATTTGAAGGAATCATACCTAATCAAAGAGGGTTATCAATGAAATAACTATTGGAGGACATCAGAATAGTCATGCCCCAACTTCTAAGACAACAATATATTCACCGTCTTCCTTTAATCACCATATATCCCACTAAATATGGAGTAATGTCGAATTTACATAATGAGCTAGCTATTTGAAGGATTCATACCTAATCAAAGAGGGTTATCAATGAAATAACTATTGGAGGACATCAGAATAGTCATGCCCCAACTTCTAAGACAACAATATATTCACCGTCTTCCTTTAATCACCATATATCCCACTAAATATGGAGTAATGTCGAATTTACAGATGAGCTAGCTATTTGAAGGATTCGAATCAAATCAAAAAGGGTTATTACAGAAATAACTTTTGGAGGACATCAGAATACTCATGTCCCAATTTCCAAGACAACAATATATGCCCCGTCTTCCTTCAATCACCTCATATCCCACTAAATATGGACTAATGTCGAATTTACATAATGAGCTAGCTATTTGAAGGATTCTCCCAACTTCTAAGACACCAATATATTCCCCGTCTTCCTTTAATCACCTTATATCCCACTAAATATGGAGTAATGTCGAATTTACAGAATGAGCTAGCTATTTGAAGGAATCGAAACTAATCAAAGAGGGTTATTAATGAAATAACTATTGGAGGACATCAGAATACTCATTCCCAACTTCTAAGACACCAATATATTCCCCGTCTTCCTTTAATCACCTTATATCCCACTAAATATGGAGTAATGTCGAATTTACAGAATGAGCTAGCTATTTGAAGGAATCGAAACTAATCAAAGAGGGTTATCAATGAAATAACTATTGGATGACATCAGAATACTCATGTTTCAACTTCTAAGACAACAATAAATGACCCGTCTTCCTCCAATCACCTTATATCCTTCTAAATATGAAGTTATGTTAAATTTGACAGTATGTGCTAACTATTCTAGAAGGTAGCTAGAGTGTGAGACTAATGTATGTGTCAAATGTGTCAGAACATAATGGAGCAGTGAATGTAGTGTAGAAAGAAGAGGGAAGATTGGAGGTACAGGGAGATTTGGAGGTAGAAGAAAGATAGAAGATGGATAGGTTGACAGGTGGATGCCTTTGCCACTTGACCCATAAGCTGCGTTTACACCAAAGTTATAAACAAAATGTTAATAGCTTAATCCTTACAGATTCTATTAGATTAAACATAACTTATCATACACATGATGAACATATGTGTTCAAGTTCCGTTCAATCTAATAGAATCTTTAAGGATTAATTTCTTAACATTTTGTTAACAACTTTGGTGTAAACGCGGCTTTATAAAGCTGAGACACTCATCATTTGATACATACATATTTAAACACTCTCATTTTTACCTCCTCTGCTACACTTTAACTTCGATACTCTACTCCATGTTCTGGCCCTCAAGAGTGTAATGCATAAACCTTTATGAAGGAAAATTCGCTTAATTGAAAACTACTGGGTATAAGATATTGTGGGCATATTAAAAATATTTTAATGCTTTATACAACATACATTTGAATGGGAAGATTCACCAGCGTCAGGGACCTATCCAGCTATTCTATTGCCCGGTTGCACAAAAGCAGGTTCAATTTTAACCATGGTTGATTCCACTAGAGCATATCATAGGTTTTTTTTAAAAGACGGCTTCTCGTGGAATTATTCTATACTATAATGAAGGGAAGAGTTGGCTTATATACACGTAGGGCAAAGGGAAATTATGTTTGACGCATCATCACGTCTCAACTACTCGACTGATTAACTTTTGCATATAGATTCTCAATTAACCGATGATGGTTATAGCCCTATTTTCAATTATCCAAGATTTCATTATGTCAAGTTTTAAAATAGTCCCTAGCGAAGCACGGGTTACATGCTAGTCATGATTAAAAGTTGAAAGGATTCAAGTTTGGACCAACAAAAATCTTGTTCATAATCAGTTGAATACAATTTGTAATTCTCTCCAATATGGATGGCCCTGTATCAATTAGAAATAAAAGTAGATGATACCTTACAACTAGAGATATGTCAAAGCGCATGGAGAGATTTGTCCTGAGCAAATAATCTGTAGATTTTTTCTCATTTGAATTAATTATCAGTTATATTAAATTCATCATTATTTATTAAAAAATGTTTTATTTAGAAACAAAATGAGAAAAATGCTACAGATCACTGCACGTCTTTCTCTGTAGCCTAATCCAAATCTTTGAAATGTCTATTCTTAAATCTAGGTACTTAGTATTGAACAAAAGAAATCATTGGAGAGGAGAGACAATAAAAAATATATTTGAGAAAAATTATTACAAATATCAAAATAAAAAGTACCTTGAACTGCATTAGAAGTGTTCAGCATCTGTGTTTCGGTTCAACTCCATGTATATTTCATTGGTATCTTCCAACCGTCCAAGCCTCAATCCGCTTCAATCGATTCCTCAATATTCAGTCTGGTAGTGTAGGTATCCTAAATAAAATAAATAAATATTTATTTTTGGAAGAACAACAGCTTGGTAAAAAACATAAGCAGGAGTATCTTTCTTTATGAAAAAACCCAGTTATAATCAGGTTTCAACATTATAAAGGCTCCGCGCATTATGGTGAAAATAATATGTAAAAAAAATAATTTTCAAACACATTCACAGTTATATAAAATATGAGCCTAACAATAAAACATTGTTATAACACGAATTTTAATACTATCAAGAGAAAAACACCAATATTTTAATTATTATTAAAATAATTTGTCTGGTTACAGCCTCCCGCACACATCTAACGCAACCTAGCAAATGGCTTCTACCTGTAACCTGGACATCGCCAGATACATTAGGAGGTAACTTCATAAAAATAGGAAACTAAAAAAAAACACCTATGAGAATAGATTTAATAGGACTTAAAGTTTATATTACAATAGGATTTGAGCATCAATTACTGAAAAATTAATTATAAACTCATAAAGCCGAGATGGTACCGTAGCACAAGAACATACGCAATGCAATAGGAGTGATGAATTTGATAAAAATTTTGATTTATTATTCGAAAAGAATAGTTTCTAGTATAAATAAAGTTATTTACTGATGAAAAAACATTATTTTGGTAGAAATAAACTTTGAATCAATTAAATACTTACAAAATCATGTAACCAAATCCTAGTTACAATGATCTGGCCTAATCAAAGTTTCATTGCACATTATGCGATTATTCAACATTTGCACACAGTTTAAAAAGTTGATGTTTGTAGAAAAATTATATTAGATGTGACTTTTTGTAAAACTAAAATTTGAATCGCGATATTTTAGTAATGAACAGCAAATTTTGTGGACCAGAACACAAGACTTTGACGTTTGATAACAAGATGCAAGATCTAGGATGGCGGCTGTCTTCTGTAAATAAAAAAGAATACTGTGACGTCAAAAGTATAGTTCAAAAATTTGCCGCTTGAGGCAGAGGGCAGCACAAAGCAGGGACTGATTTCAAAATTAATTCTACTTTGCTGGTTTCTGACCCTTTCTGATTCCAATTGAACATGAAATACTCTTTATTTCAACAATTTATTAACATTTTAATAAGACAAACGTGTAGAAAATTTTATCCTTCACAGAAAAGGTGCTCAGCAAAATTGAGCTTGAACAAACAATTCAATCAGTTTTTGCTGTTTTCCATTATAATCCACAGCACTTTACCGATGTATGAATGCTGTTTTAATTAATTTTAATAGCGATTTGAATAGAAATTCGAATTAAAATGAGTCTAAAAATATGCAAAAATTAGTTATGAATGTTGTGGAAATGCTTCAAAACCAAATAGGACCATAATTTTCTTGATTTTACTCAATTTTTATGTTAATATTGGATTACATTGGAATGCATTTAAAGTTAAATTAATCTTAAAAGCATTAAAAGCACAAAGCAGTGACTAAATTAAAATTTCTACATTGCTGATTCCTGCTTCTAATGAAACATAAAATACTCTTTATTTTAACAATATTTATGAACATTCTACTGAAGCAAGCATGTAGGAAATTTGATACCGTACTTCAAGCACATAAATGCTCCCCCTTACGAACTCTAAAATTTTTCAACAGACAGCCGATTTGTGTTAGTGAGCTGAGTTTAAGAAAATCAATCATCAACTACCCTCTATCCCTGGCTGCGCCCTAACTCCGCCATCCTAGGTAAAAAATAAAGGCAGCGATTCTATTCTATTCTCTGTACTCACTGAGAGATGAAAAAAATCAGTGAACTGCTTGTTTCTGTTTCATAATTTATTTAGAAATGCATCAGTCCATCTATTATTTATAAAATAACTATTACTTCATTTATTATAACATTTACTTCGAATAATTTAGCCAGAAACACCTTAATCTACATTGTACCAAGAACTTTCGATGATTTACCCGATAATTGTGCTGAGTTTGTTAATATGCGCCTGTTGAAAAGAAATTTAAAGATTTGGTTGAATAATTACACTTTGGATGTAACATAATGTAACTCATTATAATTGTATTGTATTGTTGTAATTCATTCTGTTCTATTTTTTGTATGTAAGTTCAGGTTGACGATATATTATTAACACTCTAGATTTTTGAGAGCTACTGAGCCAACAATTAATTAATTAATATCATGATAATTTTAACTGTTAAGTAAATTCTGTAAGTAAATTTAACAGTGTAATAAACTAATGAGTAAATTTAACTTTTAAGTAAAAATAAAGTTCACTGATATAATGTATATTTATATTTGAATTTACATGTTTTGTATAATAGTACCTTGTCAAGCAGCCTCTTTGAGGTCCGCTTAAGGTAGCTTAATTATTCAATAAACGTTTTTTCTATTCTATTATTCTATTAAAGGATATCAGAATACTTATCCCCCAACTGGAGAGATATCAATATATGAGCCGTCTTCCTTTTATCACCTTATATGCCACTAAATATGGACTTATGCTGAATTTCGCGATGTACACTAGTTATTTGAAGGAAGCAAACCTTATAAAAATAAAGGGTTATTTATGAAATAACTATTGGAGGACATCTGTATACTCATGCCTCAACTTTCACGACAACCATTTAATGTTTAATTAAAAAATGATGTTGTATAAAATACAGATCCTGTTAATTTATTCAGTCTAAACATAGATCCAAAATTTTCTGAGATTTGCAAACAGGAGAATAATTAATAAACAGAGTGAGCAAATAGGTTATCTGTACTAAGGAACATGGTGAAATTAGTAATAATAAGATCTTCATATAAGTTCCTTGTTGAAAAAAGTTTTTATAATGTGAATGAATTTTTATGTGACAATTATGTGTAATATCATATAGGCTATATATATATATTTTTTTATTATGTTAATTTTTTTTTGTTAAATATTGAAGAGATTTTCTTTGTACATGACAATGTTCAATTGTATAGTTGTGATTCATAATGACTGTACTGTATTGAACAGATAAAAATTATTATTATTATTATAGTACAATTATCAGTTTGAATCTTGGAGTATATTTCCTTATTTTATTCACATGATGTGTCGTAAGGTAATGATTTGTGGGTTTCTGTGCAAATATACATTATCAAAGGATATATAGAATTTGAAAAGAATAATTTGCATTTTCAAAAGATAATTAGAATTCGAGAAAGAGCGAATTGCTACCTGATTAGTGTAAGACTCAATGATTCAAGTGGGGAGGCTTTTGAATACTTGAGCATTCTGACACTGCCATATTATATATAAACTCATGAATTTAACTCAAAGCGACATTTTTAAACATGAGACATACAGGGTCTGTATAATAAGTAACAGGACTGACCTCAGGAAATTTTTTATGGGCAAAATATGTACAATTTTTCATTAGATATCTTCAAAGCAGTCCCTATTGGGGTCGATAACACGCTGATACCGTATTTTCAAATCCCTGAACGCTCCCTGCATGTCGGCAACCTCTATGCTGTCTCGAGCCCTCGTCGTAGCACGTTGAACGTTTTCCAGAGTCCCGAACCGCGTTCCCTTAAGTTGTCTCTTGATCTTGGGGAACAAAAAGAAGTCCGGTGGTGCCATATCTGGGCTGTAAGGAGGATGTGGCAACTTTACCGTCGACTGTTTGGCCAACTGCTCGGTGACGAGCAGGCAGGTGTGCGACGGAGCATTGTCGTGATGGAGGATCCACGAATCGGCAATCCCCGGACGGACTCGATGAACCCGGGCGGTTAGTCGACGGAGCACCTCTCTGTAGTACTGGCCGTTCACAAAGAGTTTGTGCCACTCGGCCAAACTGTAAACGACCAGTATCATCTATATTATGCACTTGATGATAATGCTGGTCTTGCTTCAGATTTTCTAATGGACCAACTTCCTGAATTAATTATGATAAATAGCACTGATGATGATTAGACTTGACAACTTGCGGTTGATGTTGTATAGCCTATCTTATTTTGACATCATTGAGATAATTTTTTTCCACATTAGATAACTATATTCTCTTCTGCACTTTGCTTCATTCAAATTAGGTTTTTCACGATATGTGCTGATAGACTAATTGTACAATTCATTAATACAATCAATCAGGATTTTTTTATTCAATTCACGTATCATAGTTCTATTTTATAACATTCCAGCAAGACTATTTTTGTATATCAGTGATCTACCATATTTTATTTAGTAAAGTTATCTCATCAATCTTTCTTCACGTTTTTTTTTCTTCTGGCCGTTATCAGTTCTCCGATCTTAAGCTGCATACACATATTCGCGCTTCTAACCCGCACAGAGCACGCTCCGCCCTCGTACCGCCCTCGTTCCTCCATCGAACCACAGTCGCTCCGCCCACGCACCCAGCATGAACGTTACGGAAGATGTTAGATCTTCTCGCGTTCCCCGGTCGAACCACTGTTGCTCGCCGGTCGATCATCAATCGCTCTGCTGGAGTGACGTTCGGTTGCGGAGCAGAGCGAAAGTCTGTACGCACCTTTATGTCATTGCAAAGTTGTTTTTCGTTACTGATTATTTAGGCTATTAAATGCCCACCAACTACTTATCAATTGATTGTTGCCTGTAAGGATTTTATTATCAGTATTATTTCCTCAAATTCCTTTCAAAGTGGAATAAATATAGATTATAGTATTTCAATTTCTCTTTCAGGTATATATGGATTTATGGCTTACTAAAATGAATTATTTTGATAATATTGATCTATTAATAATAGATATTAATAAATTTTATTAATATCTATTATTAATCGAGGACCCATTTATAGTTAGGTATGTCTGAGTATTTCATAGTAATTTTGTCGGTCTTTCATATATTTTTATTGAAGATGCTGGCTTCATGATTCAGACGCCCGGGTTCAAATCCCGGCCCGGGCAAGATATTTATCTTGGGCCACTCCCGTGTTTCGGATGGACACGTTAAGCCGTCGGTCGGTCCCGGCTGCCTAAAAAGCAGTCGTTAGGTCATGTCAGAGGCCCTGAAATTGATCAGTTGCGACCTGAAAACTCTGACACCAGACCTGAGCCAGCCAGGTCACTCGATATTATTATTATTATTATTATTATATATTTTTATTTATCCATGTATGTATATATTTTTTAATTGATTATCTGGAAACTTATCATTAGGATATTGGAAATATAATCTGGGCTTATCCTATTCTACTCTCATAGTTTTCTTGATACCCACTAATTATCATGGATTATTATCAGTCTAATTAGGAGTCAAATATGACTTACCCCCTGGAGTATATACTTTTTTTGTACTTCACGATGATTTTCGATAGTTATGTATGCTTGAGTGTGTGTTGTGTGTGTATGTTTAGCTTGCTATGCCTGCTGAGTTTGCCTTCTGCTCGCTGCTGGCGCGGTCCCGTCGCGACGTGTCGCAGTGGTCCCTGACAGTGCCTCCCCGGGCCGGCGCGCTCCATCATCTCAGGCGGCTTGTGATCTCTCTCAAGCTCTCTCACATTTTGGTAGAAAGTTAGTGGGGAGGATATTTTTAATATTCTTTCCGAAGAATGGACATTGATATGTCCAAAGCTCCGCCAATTTATGTAGATGCATTACAATTTAAGTATTATCTATAGTTATTATATTACAAATTGCTTGTTTATATCATATACAGTTCAATAATTATTTTCTTAGTTTGTATTATGTAAATTCATCTATAATGTTGCTGTATTGTAAGCTATTGTATATAAGTGTATAAGCCAGTATATATTGTAATCTACATAAATAAAGTACTCAATCAATCAATCAATTGCTCTCTGGCTTGCTGAAGGTAGCTCACGTAAATGCCCAGTCGCTTTTGTGTCACATTGATGAATTCAGATCAATTTTTGATTCCCAGTTGCTGATTGATGTGATTCTTAGTAGATGCATAACCCGGTTTTTGACGCTTTTTTTTATGACTTTACCCCCCCTCCCCCCTCCCCCCGCACCCATCCTACCTTCCCCGCACCTCCCCCGGTCCTGCCGCACCTCCCCCGCCCCCTTAGAAGAACCTCTCTCTCTCTCTCACACATCTCTCTCTCTCTTGTCATGCTCTAGTTAGAAGAAGAAGAAGGAGAAGAAGAAGAGGAAGAAGAAGGAGAAGAAGAAGAGGAAGAAGAAGAGGAAGAAGAAGGAGAAGAAGAAGAAGAAGGAGAAGAAGAAGGAGAGGAAGATGATACTCTCTCTCTCTCTCTCTCTCTTGTTATGCTCTAGTTAATATAGTCATGGCTAATTACATTTAGTCATGCTCAATTACATTTAGTCATAGATAGAAGGAGAGGAAGATGATACTCTCTCTCTCTCTCTCTGTCATGCTCTAGTTAATATAGTCATGGCTAATTACATTTAGTCATGCTCAATTACATTTAGTCATAGTCTATTTGATGATTAATAGTAGAGAGAGAGATATGTGTGAGAGAGAGGCAATCTACTGACAGATTCAAGTGAAACGAACTTAACTGAAACATGTTCTTGACAATGGGTTGTAAATACAACGAACACTGCCAGATTTAAGTGAAACGAACTTCTTGTGAAATGAATATCTTACTCTCAAATTTAACTGAAACATAATCTAGACAACGAGTTGTACACACAATGAACACTGGGAGATTTAAGTGAAACGATCTTCTTACTATCATAAATTCTAGATGAGATATTATCATTCTTCCGAGAATATATGTCCAGTAGTAACATTCAAATCCCATCTTTTTCAAAACTCTTTATGTGGCAAGCATTGTTGAATATTCTTTGGAAGAATAATAGTGAATTCAAAGTTTTTTTCTGAATCTATATTGATATAAATCATTCTCACCAAATCTTACATTCTTAACATATTATCAAACTGAAAAACATTGTCATTTCTTGTTGTAGTTTTCACAACACCATGTAGCAACGTTTGCTTAGTGTGAGACAACCTTGGGTGTTATCATTACGCACCAATTCTGCTCTTACCTGATGATTAACATGTTTCAAAATTTCACTTCGGAGAGCATACAAGCACGATTGCTGTTGTGCTCTAATTCAATACGTCACTATTGTCACGTTTTGCAATTTCAGTTCACATAGCTTACAAGGACAAATGCAGTTCCGCTCTAATTCAATACTTGAGTATCGGCACGTTTTTGCAGAGTTCACAAGGACGAATGCATCTCTGTTCTAATTCGTACATTAACACGTACATACTCTTGTTTCAGCTTGGAAAAATGCATGTGAAGATTGAAATAGAATGTAGCTATTTCTCCCAAGCAATTTGCATAGTGAAAATCAGTTAAAGATTGATATGATCCTAACTTTAGGGTTTTAGAACATCGGCGTAGATTGAGAGTCCCATCTTATCAGTTATTAAATCACCTACTTGATCTTCTGTCAAATTATGAGATTTCGCTTCAATCCAATTCATATGGAAACTAACTTTCGCATAATTTCGCACTATTTGGTATGCTATTCGGTGTATAAATAATGTGAGATAATCGTTGAATGTAGCCGAACATTGTAATCTTGTCACTTCATCATTCTCTGTATTTTTAATTGAAGTTGCTATTTCCTCACGAATTGATTTGAGTGTAGCTTGTAATTCATCTTTCTTAATAAATGCTTGCATTTCACTACTCAGATCATTTTTCAATACATAAGTTTCGCTAAACGTAGTTAGCAATGTATTCAAATCGTTTTTTGAAACAAATTGTTCAATCCCCTCCATAAGATTTGTCTTTATCGTATTAGTCATTGCAGATAATCGATCTTCTAACTCTTGTTTTGTTATAACAATGTTATTCAATGCCCGCACAGTTTTATCCAAATATTCCTTATCAACAGATAATGAATGAGTTTCATTTACTCTAGTAAAAGTTCTGTGCTAAGCTGTTTCAATCTAGTATTCAGATAATTTCTATCTAATACTTGCAAATCTTTAATCTTGTCTGAGATAACTTTCAATTTCTCATCCAAATAATTCTTGTCAACTTTATTATCGTTGATCGTATTCAAGTGTGATCTGAATATCTCTGTTGTTGATTTGAGATCATGAAGAGAATTCTCCAAATTGATAGATTTCTCTTTAAGTCCCCTATCGATAGTGTCAGATAACTGTTGTAATGTACTGAAGATGTGTTCCTTTTCGATCTTGTTCAATCCAATATTCTTAACTATATTAGATAATTGCGAATCTAAATACGAATGTAGAGATTCACTAACACCCTGTTGATTAATTGCCTGTATTATTCTCTCACTAAAACTGGTAAGATCTGGTTCATTCCATACAATGTCTTTTTTCGCGGCGACTCTCTCGCTTTTACCTCCGAATCTGTGCACGCTCATTCTGCAACTAAACAATAATTTTACCTTCACGCAATTCTTCTATAATTGATGCGATCTCAACATCATGAGCTGAGTGCCCGGCAAGTTCTGATGATTTTAATAAATGAAGTCTCTGAACCAATTCGTCATAGTTGTCATAATATTGGTAAATTCTATTGCTAGAAGTATTTTTTGCAAATTTCAATAAGCCAGAACCTCTCTTACTTGTTTTTTTAACAGGAAACAGCATTTGAATTAAGCGAGACTTTACACCACTGTTACGTTTCACATATCCTCGTCTATCCAAATGAACTTTTGTTATTGATAAAATCTTCTTGTATTTATTTAGATCTTTTTCATCAAAGAGATATGAATTCGGTCTTTGCGCAAATAACAGTTCTAATAGTCCATGTGTAATTCGGAATTTTTCGTTATCAATATAAAAGAAGTAGTTATCAAAGCTAACAACCATCTCACCCATAAAATATAATTTTCGGTCAGAATCGTAGGAAATTCCATAAGGAATCGAGTTATCCAATTTTTCACTATGAAATGTATACAAATATTGTGCAAGCACTTGATTCTTTATCTTCTTTATGTTAGCGCTTGTATCACTCTCAAGCCTAGTTGAATTAAATATACTTGATTCGTTCATGCTTAGATCTTTTTCAGCTGCTGATGGTGATGCAACTTCTATTGTTTCATCATCATGTTTTTCTCCCAATTCCATACTTTCGTCTTCTTCTTCTTCTTCTTCTTC